>NW_027175820.1:3200000-3350000 GCF_023055335.1 Clinocottus analis
GCGATGGTCGCAACCGTGAGTCCAGCAGCCGACAACTACGAGGAGACGCTGTCGACGCTGCGCTACGCAGACCGAGCGAAGAACATCGTCAACCACGCGGTCGTTAACGAGGACCCCAACGCTCGCATCATCAGGGAACTCCGAGAGGAAGTAGAGAAACTGCGAGTACAACTGACTCAGGCAGAGGTGAGAGATCTTTGTAATCCTAAATATCTGCATTTAGAAAATCTCTGCGCTTTCCCATATTCTCATCTGCCGTTTCATCTTTTTCTCACTAGTCTTTGAAGGCTCCCGAGCTGAAAGACCGTCTGGAAGAGTCCGAAAAGTTGATTCAGGAGATGACCATCACGTGGGAGCAGAAGCTTCGCAAAACGGAAGAGGTTGCACAGGTGGGACACACAAGAGTTGTGAAAATAATGGTTATTAAACCAAATGTATTGAGCTACAATACATAATCGGTAATAATCCAAAATTGTAATTAGAAATTGGATTACACAGTGTGAGAATGGGATCTCTGTCTGTTTTGCAGGAGCGCCAGAAGCAGTTAGAGAGTCTGGGTATTTCTCTCCAGTCTTCGGGGATCAAAGTGGGAGACGATAAGAGTTTTCTTGTCAACCTTAATGCCGATCCTGCCCTCAACGAACTGCTGGTGTACTATCTGAAGGTACACACAGGACGCGAAGCAAACTTGTCACAGAAAGTGAACCCAATTCATGCAAATTTTCACGGTGAAAACATTACATCTCGACTCAAATCTTCATACATACCTATTTGTTATTTTTAAGAAGCAGAAGTTTCATTTCCATGGCAAACTAGCTTCACGGAATCCACTTGTCATCTAACTGAAAGTGAATGCTTGTGGAAAACAGTGTTCTGTGTGTTGGAAGGCCTCAAGACAAGAATTATATCATAAATTATTATATCAGAGCAGATAAAGATGTATAACACATCTGGAATTGCATTTTGATCAACTGCAAGTAATGTGTGGGCTTTAATCCAGTAGACATGACTCTGTCAAGTACATATCATCCAATCTCTGCTGCTCACGTTCAGGAACACACGAAGGTGGGCTCGGCAGACTCTCAGGACATACAGCTGTGCGGCATGGGTATCCAGGCAGAGCACTGCGTCATCGACATCGCGGCGGATTCAGCGGTCGTCCTCAGTCCCTACCGCAACGCTCGGTAAGTAACGCCAACGTCACAGACCCCCAAAGTCTGAGAGTGTATCGGGGGGGAAAGCACTTACTGCCACGATTTTGAGTTTTACCAATGGTCTGTCATCAGTCTAAAATAGTTAATTGTGTATTGTGTTTATAGGACATGTGTTAATGGCTCTCCAGTGACCAGTGCTCTGCAGCTTCACCATGGTGACAGAATCTTCTGGGGAAACAACCACTTCTTCAGGTAATTAATCAAATGTTACTCAATATTTGGTTGGTTGTTTTTTGTTTTCTCTACACAATAAATATTATTCAAAATACATTTTACATAAGTTGCAACTCCCATACGTATATAACTTTCTTCAATATACATATTTACTCAATTTATTAGCGTTCTTTTTTAGCGTTTTCTGCACCAGTAGAACGGATTCAAGCTATAGCACCATTCTAGAGACGTACCACATACTGCTGGTTAACCGATCCATACCCAATGTTTTTTGATCAATTAACTGGGCGCCCTACTTGCAGGATCAACCTGCCTAAACGGCGCTCTCGGGGAGCTGAAGACGAGGAGGGGGAGGGTGGCGTGATGAAGAACAGCGGCAGCAGCGAGCAGCTGGATGCGGATGGCGACACGGCCAGCGAAGTGTCCAGTGAAGTCAGCTTCTCCTACGAGTTCGCCCAGACGGAAGTCATGATGAAGGCCCTGGGCAATAATGGTGAGGACGCGTCGAGGATCTGTATAGTGTATTGACGGAGCCTTGGTTAGTGTCGTCTCCTGACTCCTCTACGTTGTGTCCCGTTAGACCCCATGCAAGCAGTCCTACAATCTCTGGAGAGGCAGCACGAGGAGGAGAAGCGCTCCGCTCTGGAGCGGCAGAGGCAAATGTACGAGCAGGAGCTCCAGCAGCTGCGCAAGAAGCTGAACCCGGACCGCCTGTCGACCGGCCCCTCTGGAGGGCCGGCGTCCGGCCAGCCAGGTCCGGGACAGCAGTCTCACTACCGCAGCCTGGAGAGACTCAGCGTGGGAGGGATGAGTCATTCCACCAGCGCTCAGAGCAGACTGAAGCAGTGGAATGAGGAAAGGTTCGAGGGCACACACTGAATTCATTTGATTCTTTTAGCTATTTTTTTTTAAAATGTTCCTTCTGGATATAAATGCAAACTAAACACCACCTTAATCCATTCCCTCCCCTTTTTCTCTGCCCCCGCCGCTAATCCTCCTCCAGGGAGGCGGTGTTGGTCAGGAGTCTGCGGCGGTTGAGGGAGCAGATCGTGAGAGCAAACCTCCTGGTGCAAGAAGCCTGTTTCATCTCTGAGGAGCTGGAGCGACACACAGAGTACAGAGTCACTCTGCAAATCCCATCAGACAACCTCAACGCAAACCGCAAGGTCTCTTCTCACACACACACACACACAGCATGTAGACACTCACACATGCACAGATCTCCCTGTCATCCGTTTTTAGCACAGACAATTCATAAAATATTGTTTTGTGTGTGTAGAGGGACGCAGTGCTCAGTGAACCAGCGATTCAGGTTCGACGGCGTTGTCGAGGGAAGCAGATCTGGAGTCTGGAGAAGATGGAGAACCGTCTGGTTGACATGAGAGAGCTCTACCAAGAGTGGCAGGACTACCAGCTCCATCACCATGACAACCTTGTGAGTGTACTTGACAAACTTCGCCATGTGAAGCTTTACAATAACCCCGCCAGGTCGCGAGGACATCACTGCCTTTAAGCGCTACACGGTAAACGACTGTATTAACTATGTAGTGAGAAATGAGGAAGTGAGCGCATGGAATCGTACGCGGCGAGCACTGCCGACTCCTACTTGAAACTCTCATTTCAGTGAAACCAAGTTTTCTTGTGTCATATTCCACGTTCTCTTTGTTCAGGTGATGCGCTCGTATTTCCGTCGAGCGGACCCGTTCTTTGACGAGCAGGAAAACCACAGTCTGATCGGCGTAGCAAACGTCTTCCTTTCCTGTCTCTTCTACGACGTCAAGATGCAGTACGCTATTCCCATCATCAACCAGAAGGGGGAGGTAGGTTGTCCCGGACCGGTTGGTTATCGATTTGATTCCTCCATCTCTTTGTCATAAAATAGGGAATCAATAAGGAATCAGAGCTTGAGAGATGGAGTCTCCAGGCTTGTTGTATTATATATTTCTTTAATGTAGTTTCTGAAGCGGTTTCTAAATTCCAAGCAGCTGTTTCTGTTCTTCTGTGACACCTACCCATTGTGACTTTCATTGAGATCAGCAGTCTTTTTAATTTCTGGACCATCTTGGTTGTCAGACTTAAAAGTCACATTATTGCAATGTAATCACTTTGCCAAAATGCTAAAGTATGATGGCAAAATATTACAAAGGTTGTAACAAAAAAAGTATTACAGTACATTTCAGCCTGATTTTCACAATCAGGCTGAATGATGGATAAGTAGCTGTGGAGTTGATCAACTTTCATTCACAGACCAATTTTCTTTGTATGATTGAGGGGTAAAGGTGTTTAATGTTTCCCCCGTCTCCTCTGCGGCTGTCAGGTGGCGGGACGCCTTCATGTGGAGGTGGTGAGGGTTGGAGGGGGATTAGAGGACAACATGGCCGGAGGAGATGAAACCGACAACAATCAAGACACTGAAGTGCAGGATCGCAAACTGGTCTGCATGGTAAGAGAGACGGACACAATCTCTGGGATTCAGACCTGGGTTTCAAATCCTTCCAGGAGGACCTGCACATTCCTGCAGAAAATGTTGAAGTGCCGTTTTTGCCCCGTGTTCCCGCTACAGATTAAGATCCTGCAGGCCACTGGTCTTCCCCAGTACCTGTCCAACTTCGTCTTCTGTCAGTATTCCTTCTGGGACCAGCCTGAGCCCATCATCGTGGCTCCTGAAGTAGACCCGGCATCCTCGTCGCCCAGCACCAAGGACCCACACTGCATGGTGGTGTTTGACAGCTGCAAGGTGAAGCCTGGGAGGGAGGAGGCAGGCCGCTATAGTCGTCGTTGTGTTAAACTGACACGTAGGGAGCTGGAAAGCTGATATTTCATTTATAAGTTGTTGGTGTCCTGTAGGAGGTGGCGGTGTCGGTGACAGAGGATTTCATCGAATACCTGACTGAAGGAGCAGTTGCCATCGAGGTATTCGGACACAGACAGGCTGATGCAGGAAGAAACCCCGCCCTGTGGGACCTGAGCATCATCCAGGCCAAGACGCGCACACTGCGAGACAGGTACGCGGTCATCTTTGACTTTTCGCATTCCCCTTTGCTTTCCGGTAAATTATGACAAACTGCTGCGCTGGTGTTGCTCAGATGTGCTGACGATGCTTCTTTTTGTAGGTGGAGTGAGGTAACGCGTCGCCTGGAGCTGTGGATTCAAATACTGGAGATAAACGAGAACGGAGAATTTGTCCCAGTGGAAGTGGTTCCGGCTAAGGACGTGCAGACTGGGGGTATCTTCCAGCTTCGGCAGGTAGGCGCAAAAACTCTAAGACAGCATGTGGAACTAGCAAACGTCCGCTGAAAAGCCAGCTGCTAAACATTTCCTGATCGTCTTGTGTTCCTGCTCCTCATCCTCCAGGGTCAGTCGAGGCGTATCCAGGTGGACGTGCATTCCGTACAGGACTCGGGCACCATGCCTCTGATTGCAGAAATACTGCTCGCAGTGTCGGTGGGTTGTGTGGAGATCACAGCCGCGGCAGAACAGGATGGACATGAGATGGACAGCTATCAGGTAGATCAGTTGAATACAGCTCTCGTCCTAAATTGACTTCAAAGCGAACTGAAGCCGAAATTGATTCACTGACTGGCTTTGATGCGCAGGAAGGAGACCTGGAACGTCTGCGGCGGCAGTGGTTAGCTGCTCTCACCAAGAGACAGGAATACCTTGACCAGCACCTGCAGAGCCTGGTCAGCAAAGCAGGTAACACACACACACACACACACACACACACAAACAGTATGCAAAATATATAAGTATACAAACATTCATAAAAAACAAAACTTTCCACATTCCAAAAAAAATGATGCCCTCTCTTTTGAGTTTTGTGGTGTCTTTTGAGGGTAGAAAGTGTTAAATGTTGTGAGCGTTGTTGTGTGCACAGAAAAGACAGAGGATGACATGGAGAGGGAGGCCCAGCTGCTCGAGTGGCGCTTGACTCTGACGGAGGAGAGAAACGCAGTCATGGTGCCCTCTGCTGGCAGCGGCATTCCTGGAGCGCCTGCTGAATGGTATGACACATGGCTGTGTGTGTGTGTGTGTGTGTGTGCGTGCGCGTGCGCGTGTGCGTGTGCGCGCGTGTGCGCGCATGAATATTACCTTGTGTTCATCTTGGTGTGTATCACTTGTGTGTTCACAGGGTTCCTCTGCCGGGCATGGAGACTCATATTCCCGTCCTCTTCCTCAACCTCAAACGTATGGCACCCATCTGCGAAATACAATATGCCTGCTCGCGTGTTTTTTTCTTTTCTTCTTCTACTCGCTGGCTCATTTGCAATGATTTCTGCTGGCTTTTATCCCCCCAGCTGATGACCTCAGCTCTCAAGAGCAGTTTGAGGTTCCCGAGGCCGGAGGTTGGGACGCCACCCTGACCGGAGAGGACGAGGACGACTTCTTTGACCTACAGATCGTCAAACACTACGACGGAGAGGTAAGGACGACGACGAGGTTTTTTTTTTCGTCTGACGTCCGCCGCTTGGGAAACCGCGTCATTAACTAAGCGCGTTTGTCGACCCCTGCAGGTCAAAGCGGAGGCATCGTGGGACTCCACCGTCCACGAGTGTCCCCAGCTCAGTCGTGGGGGGGCGTGGCCGGAGCAGCGGGTGTACCTGACGATTCGAGTGGTGGTGCAGCTCAGCCACCCCGCCGACATGCAGCTGGTCCTGAGGAAGAGGATCTGCGTCAACGTCAACCCGGGCCGCCAGGGTTTTGCACATAACTTTCTCAGAAGGATGTCCACCCGCAGCACCATACCTGGCTGCGGGGTCACCTTCGAGGTGGTCTCCAACATCCCCGGGGTAAGGCACGGGGGAAGATACCAGGCATCCGGTGTTTTGCCTTAGAAACCTTCAGCTGGGTGGATTATTTATCACACATCTTTTTATTTTTTTGTCCCATCAGGACGCCCCCGGTTCAGAGGACAGGGAGATGCTGGCCAACCTCGCCGCCAGCGCACACAACAGCCAGTCGGCTGATGACGAGGCCGCGATTGAGAAATACCTCCGGAGCGTCCTCAGTCTTGAGAACATCCTGACTCTGGATAGACTCAGACAGGTTAGTGACGAAACTGGTTGATAGAAGTTAGTTAGATCGAAAGGCAGGGTTCAGTCACACTGGAGTTTTGGGTGAAGTTTTAACACGCAGCAGCCGAGAAGATACATGGCTTGCTTCATTATTACATTCATCAAAATTGTAATTTCTTTTTACACAGTGTACTTTTTAAAGAAAGCACGTTCTAATATGTTAAAATGTGCTGTGTGTGTGTTGTAGGAGGTGGCAGTGAAGGAGCAGCTGTCTAGCAGAGGGAAGAGCAACAGACGGAGCATCAGTTCTCCTTCTGTCCACAGGGTAAAACACAAATATTATGCCATTGTCATGCACTGCAGGATCATTTGAAATACAATATAACAGGATTTCCCTCAATATTCTCTCTCTCCATCCATCCTCAGCTGTCTGGAAGTAGACAAGACCTGTCCACAACCTGCCTGGACGACAAGGTAACACTACTTGCTTCCTGCCTCGTACACGTTGACTCGTCTCAATAGCGGCTGTTCAGACTAATGAGTTTAAATTATGATGTAACTGAATGACACATTTTCCAACCAATGTCCTTTCGTCTCTTTGCCCGTCTGTGTCTCAGGGTCGATGGGAGAGTCAGCAGGATATCTTTATGCCTTCACAGTTTTACCGCACCCTCCCCCGGCCCGCCTCTTCCCCTTCCACCTACTCCGCCTCCCTGTCGTCATCCTCCCAGACTCCCTTCGGCATGTCGCCCCCGCAGAACCAGGAGCCAGAGCAAGGTAAACCTCCTCCCTTTTTACCTCCCATACTTCCCATGTTCCATTTCTGCCACACTCCCAACTTCTCCTCTCCTCTCAGTTCTTTCCCCCTTCTCGATGCTCTGTTCCCTTTCCCTCCGGCAAAAGTGACGTGTCTCTTCCCACCTGCTCCTTTTTGGTGCCGCTCGCATCCATTTCATCGAACGCGGTGCTGCAAACTTCCTTCCCCTACTTCCTCGTGGTCATTACCAAAGCTTTTCTGTGTGATCAGTTGCTCTGCTCAGTCTGAATTTAGTCTCTTTCGTAGTGATTTCTTGTGAATTCATGTGATTGTGACATGCTTTTGATTTAATTCCGTTCACGAAATGAACAGAATTAATGTTTCTCTTAACATTGTAATTTCCAAATCAACCGTCAGTGGGTCTTATTGCCGGCTGTCTTCTTCTGTCATTACTGTGTTAGTGTTGTGTTTTGTTTTTTTTGCGCCATCTCCTGGACCTGCTTTCAACTTTCTCTTAATCTTTCACACCTCTACCTCCCACACCTGCTCCACTTTCCTCTCTCCTCTCCTCCTTCTCTCTCACCTCCTCACCCCCCCCCTCCTCCCCTCAGGTCGCTCAGGACTTGCTGCCTCTTATTTTTCAGTTAAGGCGCTGGTCCCTCAGATGCCCAAACTGCTCAAGTCTCTGTTTCCAGCTCGCGACGAAAAGAAGGAGCTGAGGCCGTCGCCGCACAACCAGCAGGTCAGCAGAGCTCGGTGCTTTGTTTTACTGGTGGAGCCGACTGGGACCCAGTTAGCCTCTCAGATTCAGAATATCAAGTATGTAACAGGGTTCATACGGTCATGGAAAACCTGGAAAAAGGCATTCAATTTTAAAATTTCCAGACCTGGAAACATCCTAAAGTCCCAAAACTTTTGTAAAAGTCACGTACATAAGTTTTATTCAAGTGTTCATGATGTTCATTTATGCTGAGTTTGAAATAATGAAAATGCTTTTAGAAGAAAGATGCACAAAATATAAACAGGCACACATACAGGCATCTAGATAAATGTTTATTCTTTTACTCAACTATTGTCTCTCATTCATTTGTGTCCTTTAAGGTGTACTGTATGCTTTGGAATTCTCATTTTTAGCTTTAATACAACATGATCTCACTTTTTCATGTTCATGCTGAGATTTCACACAATGTTTGTTTGAAAGTCATGGGAAATCCATTGGTCAAAATGTGTATGAACCCTGATATAATTAAGCAGGAAATGACGCTCAGACTGGTTCAAAAAACATCCAGCTGTGGCAGCGAGGTGCGGAAATACAAATGTGTGCTTGTGTTGTCGTGTCAAGACCTTGTTTCTTGTCACCCGGCAGCACGTCCCTCGCATCGTGACATCAGGAGCTGACGACACTCGTGTGAAAGCCGACACGGTGAGATTGGTTCACCTCCCCCCTCCAGACTTTTGCTCCGATTGTGATTCTCTGTAACAATTGAAACGTGATCAATAATGGGTATTGATTTGTGCTGAACATCCTTAGCGTTTTGTGTTCATTTTGTAATTGAATGAATGAATTGCTCTGTGGATAAGCATCTTGCATCCATCTGATACACAGTCATATTCAAGCTGCACAACACTGCAGTCTGGGGTCCTTCTGGACATAAATTCTCTGCTGCCATACTGCGTTAGAGTCGCTGCGGCTATTTATTACCGCTGCCCTCCCCCATCAATACTGACAGAGACGATGAATCAGCAGAGGCGGAGATGATCCTGTATTTAGGTCCACAGTATCTCTGGATCTTTCTGTTAGACCCTTTCTGCCTGGGAAATAGTGCACTTATTGGTTCCTAATCTGGTGCCGTGTGCAGTAACGTGAGTGTGTGTGTGTGTGTGTGTGTGTGTGTGTGTGTGTGTGTGTGTGTTTGTCTGTGTGTGTTTTTGTTCCAAAGGCCTTTTCATGTATTTACTCATGAGCCCAGAGAGCGACTGCGTTCTTGGCGTGTGGCTGTAAATGTCAATGTTTTCATGCTGCACATAACAAACCCGAGATTTAAGAGCACCTGATTGGTCCAAAAGGTGGCCGACATTTTGGGGGGAAGTTTATTATTATTGTTGTTGTTGATTTGTTTTGTTCTGTTGTTTTTTTCGCCTTGCATGCTCTCTCCTCTGTACCTCTGCTCCCGTGGCGACCGTTGGCTTCCTGTAGACTGCGGTTCTCCGGCCGCCGGCCAAAGACAGACGGGCAGAGTTCCCAGAGGTCCCTCCTCTTCCTGTGCATGACCCGCATGACATCACCCCTCTCAGCCCCCTCAGCCAGTCATCGAGCGGCTACTTCTCCAGTAGCGTCTCTACGGTTACCCTGTCTGACGTCCTCCAACCCTCCTCCTCGTCTTCCTCTCTCCTGGCCGCCGAGGCCGCGTTACCCACAAACCCCCACCAGCGGCAGGGTGCTGACGGGAGCGATGTTGTAACCTCTCCTTCTCAGTGTGGCACCAAGACGACGGCCGCCATCGCTCCGCCCGCCTCCCACGGCTCGGCCAATCACAACAACGGCACTTCAGAACACTCAGGAGGAGGAGGAGGGGGGGGCTTTGAGAGGTTGGAGATCTTTATGGACGATGACGAGCGCAGCCAGGACGACGTTCTGCCCGATTGGCTGGCGGAAGGGGCGTATGTTACAGTAGGAAGCAATAAGGCCGGGACGGTGCGTTACGTGGGCGTGACGCAGTTCGCTGGAGGAGTGTGGGTCGGGGTGGAGCTGGACACCCCTGTAGGTAAGTACACAATTCATTTTAAGGGCCACGACACGTAAATACGTACATGAGGAAACCACTTCCTCAAGCACCATGACAGAGTAAAAGAGTACACTGACTTGTGATTGGCTCCCTTGTTACCTTGTTAACGTACTTACGCCTTCGTTGATTGGTGGAGCTGAACACCGTTTACTTCTGCAGGGTTCATACGGTCATGGAAAACCTGGAAAAGTCATGGAACTTTAAATTTGGAGAAGTCCTTGATAAAAATTAAATCCCAAAAGTTTTGTTCAAGTCACATTTGTTATATTCATGTGTTCATGACGTTCATTTACGCCGAGTTTGTAATAATGAATATGCTTTTAAAAGAAAGAGGCTCAAAATGTAAGCAGGCACACATACAGGTACAGGCATCTATATAAAGGCTTATTCTTTTAATCAAACTATTGTCTCTCATTCATTTTGTGTCGTTTAAGGTTTACTGTATGCTTTGGAATCCTCATTGTTAGTTAAACTTCTCCATTTTATCACTTTTTCATGAGATTTCACAACATGTTTGGTCATGGAAATTTGGTGAAAAGTCATGGAAGTCTATTGTTCAAAATGTGTATGAACCCTGCTTCTGACCAACTGATGGCCTTTTTTTGTGTTTTCTTCGCCGCAGGTAAAAATGACGGTTCGGTCGGCGGTCACCGTTATTTCCACTGCAAAGCCGGGTACGGGGTCCTGGTTCGCCCGGACCGGCTCTCCTGCCGCGATCGGACCGGCCGGCGTACGGGAGACTTCGGCGCTCCGGCCCACGTCCCCGTGCTGCGAGGAGAAGCCATCGTCGCCCGCCGGGGGGAGAACCGCAAGTCCTGGAGCAGTTGAGACTGGACAGGGAGAGATGAACTCCCCTACAGCCCACCTCCTCGTCTTCCTCTTCCTCCCAGCTATGCAACGGACTCAAACATCAGAACTGACACACTGCCTCCCCTTCCTAATTGTTTAAAGACACACCCACTACGTCTATTCGCAAGCAATGGATGGGCAAGTCGACGAAAGACAATGAAGAGACCATACAGAGCGAATGCAAGGAGATCGATGAAAGACTATGCAGAGTATATACAAGTCCGTGGAAGGACTCTTCATCGCGCGGGAACAAAATGCTAAATGAATGGCAGTCAATGGGAAGACTGCCGAGAGTGAACTGAAGTCCTGGGAGTGTCGGAGCTCTGCGAGCGAGAGGATCGGACGCCTCAGAGGCGCTTTCTGAGCTCCAGGGATGCAAACCGGTTCACTTCTGAGAATATATATTTCAATTTCAAGCAGACAAAACACACATTTTCCACTTGGACACTGACTAAATAATTAGCATTTTTGTTGAAAACAGTTATATTATTCATAGTTATAGCTTGGATGGATATTTAATAGATGTTTTGTGTTTTCTTTCAAAATTTAATAAATTAGGATTTCTTTTTATATTTGGGGCCAGAGTGACTCACTCAAACCAGTCCGGTCCCACAATGCATCACACTGTGCGTTTGCATCCCTGGATATGACGTGTAGTCCTGAGGCCGTATGTCCCAGAATCCTCTGCTCCGGCTCTCCCCTGAACTCTCTCTCTCTCTGTCCGTCTAACGGACTGAACTCTTTTTTTGATTTGTTTTGAGACTCGTCTCCGGCTCCTGGACTTTTTCTTTTGAACAGATCCTCCCAGAATGTGCCTTCACCGCGGCTCGGTTTGCATTTGTACGTTCTCTTTTATTTATTCTCTGTTTTCCGCGTTTGTGTTAAAGAGAAGGCCTCGTGCGAGGTGTGAGGTGATCTCAGGGACGGCAAAGGGGGAGAAAAGAGAAGAACAAGGAGGTGTGTGTGTGTGTGTGTGTGTGTTTGTAAATGTTGTACAGTGTTGCCCTGCGTGCACAAAGACGTTCATATTCTTGTAGTCGTGTCGTTGTTGAAGACTATATATGCGAGGCGGGAAAAAGTTGTGTCCTTTAGCGGGACAAAGCCACTATGGGAGCAAGTTGCTTGTACTGGGAGGCTTTAAAAAGTCGATTTTTGCACTGGAAGGCGTTGATGAGAAGCATCAGTACGTGAGCGGGAGACGGACAGACGGGTGAGCCAACCGGTGGCGTGGGAAACGGCGGTGTGACGACTCGAGACTGTTCTCAATCTGGGACGGCCGTCTGCCCGCTGTTGTGACGTTTTATGAACACCGGGGGGCGCTGTGGCGCTCCGGTGTGGGCGTTGGGAATGTGTATGTGTTGAGGAGGAGAAAGTGAGATGGACACGCAAGAAGCTCTGCTGGCGATTTTAGCGCTCGGGTGAAAGAGAATCGATTTGCTTCTTTGTTTTTAAAAGGGTCGAGGAGTTTTTTGTTTTTTAACGGGAGAAGAATAACTGGGAGAAGGAGCATAAACCGGTTCTGACTGGACATTCTCTGCCACGCGTGTTTGAGGAAACGCAAGACAGTGTGGCAGGCTTTGGGATTAAAAATAATGTAATTTTCCGATTGAGCGTCACATTCCGGAGACTCTTCACATTTGTGTCCTTTTTCTTTGTGGGACAAGCGTGAGCGGCGCCGGTGTGCACGGACGTCAATGTCTCCCACCGATTTTGGCGAGGAACGTGGACCGACGACTCGCGCGTTGCCGCCAATACTTTTCCATAAGTTAAAGGAGGCGCTGCTTCCGTGTTACACATAAGAGCGTAGTTTACTCATCACGAGTGCTGCCACGGTGGTTTTTTTGTAATGTCTTCTGTAGCTCTGAGAGAGCTTTGTAAAGTCTGAGAAGGGGAGTGAACTCCATGAAGGTCAGAGTGCAAAAGGTTTTGGCTCGAGCCGTCGCCTCACCAAGTGAAGCGACGGGGGACGTTTTCCGATTGGTCGATCATCACCATGATGGAAAAGTAACATGTTGGCATCACTTGATTGCTTCAGTGCCACGTCTCGTTTATTAACGACTGTTTCTGTGTTCTGATGACGAACGTGAACGCGCTACGCCGACGTTTCTGTTGCGACGACGTCATCTGTAGGGCGACGTCATCGTCTTTTATTGGTTTGTTTGTTTTTATTATCACGCGTCTTAATTCGAGAGGCCTGAATTTTACTATTTATATTTAAATGCTCGTACACATGCATTTATCGCATGGAAAATTGATCGCCTTTTTATTTCCTTGTTTCGATAAATATTGCACAAATGATTCCATGAAAATTGCTGCTATTAGCATTGTAAAAAAAAAAAAAAATCTACCTGTAGACGGATCGGTTGATTTATCTCTTTACAGTGTGCTAGATTGGGATTCCAGTAGTTTAGTTTTCTTCTTTTCTTTTAACTGCAGATGGAGAAGCTAAAGCCTGGGTTTGGTTTCTAATATGAAGCGGTAAAAAATGAAAAGATCCTAAAAATTGAGTACCGACCCTCTGGAGAGAAAGTGTAATGTGGGACAAGGAGACGCGACGTCACTGCAGTTTGGATCTTGTGTGTGTGTGTGCGTGTGTGTGTGACACAGCAGTCCTCTGGTTGGTCGGTTATTAGTTGGTGAAGTGGTTTGTAGGTTGGACTCCTGCTTGATTTCTAGTTATGTGGTAATGAATGAAGGAGTGTGTGTTGGGTGGCTCTGAGTTCTGCGAGTTCCTGCCAAGACAGGAGAGTCCCCCCCCCTCCCCACACACACACACACACACACACACACACACGCACACACCAGAATGTGTCTGGTGGACTCTCCCGTCCTGGTCTTGGCTCGCAGCACAGTTCTAGGGGTTTGAGATCACTTCAGGCTTCTGGACGTCCCTCGTATGTGTCTGTGCCTCAGAAAACCATGTGACAGAGTTTCTTTTTTTTTTTTTTAATCACACACGCTGTTTTCATATCAACGCTTCAGTTTAATTTGCACAACCCCCCTCGTGCCCCTGTGATGGCGGCGCTAAGCCCAAACACGAGGTGAACGAGTGACTCGTGTCTTTTCTTCCGGCACATATCATCATCTCCCTCTGCGGCGTCGTACGTGCATCACTTTATCAGATTAAGGGACGCTGACGTTAGATTTAAAGAAGAAAAAAAGGAAGAAGCAGCTCGCTCCTTCGCCATTTCAATAAGAAAACTGTAAAAAAAAAGAGAAAATGATGTTTTACTCTGATGATGTAACCTGTGATTCAGTGGCCTCCATGTCTGCCACTGTAGAGATTAGAGCAAAGCCAGAAGTGTTATTGATGTGACTGTATCAACCTCTGAAAAAACACAAGTTTTATTGATGCAATTTGTGTTCCATCATGTTCCCCTTCATCCGTTTCAATCTTTCCCTCAGAATGTTTTTTTTTTCCTCTCTGGTGTTTAAACGGTTCTGACTCGGGGCCCCGTACCTCCGGCTGCGTTTCCTGTCGCTCTGTGGAGCCGCTCGTCCTCTGCCCCGACGTGGCCTTCAGTGCCGGCGCTCCAACGAAACGCATCACTGCTGTACTATGAAACTTAATATTCATTCCAATTTTTTTTAAAGACGGAGCAGCTTCATTTTCATTTGGTCACACAGCTGCTGTCTTTTTTTTTTTCTTCGTTTTTTTTTAAGACTTCAAAGGGGCTTTCGGAGTTTCTCACTGATTTCAGCTCCTGTATTACTGCCTTGCTGGAGGGGCCCCCGACTTCCACACCGGGAATTTTATATACCACCATGACATCATGGGATCAGTGGATTTACAGCCCGGCACTGCCCCGCAGCAGCACGACCACATCTGAGCTCTGTTTTTAAAAAAAAAAAAACATTTTACCTGCAAGAAAAGAAGCCGGCTTGAATTTTAAAATGTTTCATTTCTGACAGGCACCACAACTACTACCCGTGTTCCTGCCTTGGTAGTGACTTTTCTTTTTTTTTAACTACCTCTTTCTCGCCTTTTCAGAGTTCTGCCAACGTCTTCCCAGAGGCCTTTTTCTCTCTTTCTTTCTCTTCAGCTGACAGAGTGATCCGGCTGCCCTCAGTTCACCGTTCCGTGTTCTCACATCTTAGAATAAATCACACGGATGAGTGAAACGTGGCTGTCTGGCGACGCAATGCAGCGGTTTTTTTTTTTGTTGCAATAACCGATTATTTCATCAGCCGGGGATTTAGATACGACTTCTCGTCTTGGTGCAATTTTTTTCTTTTTCAAAAGGCGGTTTGTATCAACGCAATGTTGCATTCAAACGTCCTCGGGTACCAGCAGCTGTATGTAACGACGGGAGGCTGAGGAGCGTGCTGAGTCACGTCCTCCTGCAGAGAAGAGCCTCCAGAAAGCTGCCGGGTCAACAGTATTACTATATCATCATCATCATCCCGACTAATCTTTATTAGTTGTCCGTTGCTGCTGTTGATTCTGTGGCGGCGGGTTTGCCTTGATGTGTCATTTGTATGTGCGAGTGGTTGTTCTGTGCGTGTGTGTGTGTGTGTGTATGCGCATATTAAGACTTATAAAAAGACAAATCTGAGCACAAGTTTGGGTTTTGATTAATTTAATCGTTTTATGTAATTCTATGCTGCAATCCAAAGAATAAACATTATAATACATTTATTATTTCCTTTTTGTTTTTAATCATCTGAACAGTAATCTGGTAAAAAAATAAAAGGAAGATTTCAAATTGTTTTCAACAGATTTCATGTTTTACTTTACTGAAAACGTGTAGCAGCGCTAAAGGGAAGCGGTAACTTGTGTTATTTCACATTTCTAAATGGGTTTTGCATCAGATCCTGAGGTTTTTCTTTGAAAAAAAACGTAACGGTTGCTTCTCTAGCTGTGACTAGTTATCGAATGAGAAGGAAAATGGGATTTGAAACAGTGTTCGGGGTACTCTGACCTGGTGCACAGCCTCCTGGTAACTGCACACACACACACGAAAAACAAACCAAGACATGGACTCTGATCACGTTTTTATTCCCTTGTAAATAGAATATCAATAAAAACACCTTTTTATTAAAAAAAATAACAAATAAGGTTTATCCAACAGATGAAAAAGTAACAAAAGGCATATGCAGATCTTTCCACATAGCGATCACAGAACAGTCTACCGTCCAAAAAAGGCACTAAATCTTGAAATAGAAAAGAACCAGGGGATAAAAATCAAGTCAAAGTGATACAACAAACATCCTGCTGAGGTTTGATATTTTCATTCTATAGAGAATTATTGATATTTATTGCCAAAATGAAATGAAAACAACGCTAGTTGTTTTTTTCTTTACATGACTGATAAAATGTTGGAACAATTTATTTATTTTTAAGTATTTATTTACAGTCGTTGGCTGATTTTAATGAAGACATCAAGACTGGAACATCTACATATGATTTAATGTTTTGTTTTTTTACCAGGGGTGTAAAAAAAAGAAGCATTTTGGGACAAAATGTCGAAGACAAATGTTTACTGGGAAGGGACGGGGATATTGCCGGGAGAAAGTTGGACTTGGCAGGAGAAAGACAAACGTGACCGAGATCAAAGTCTTTTCTTTCCTGTAAGAACCAGCGAAGGGAAGCTCATCCTTTTTCTTAAACTAAGCGGTACAGCAAGGCAACGGAGGGCTGAAGGCGATAAAACTGCATTTTAAATCAAAGATGTCGAGCAATCTCGGAAACAAAGTGCTGAATCTAACTGGAAGCAAAGGTGATGTATTTTTTTTAAAGAAAAAATGATTTACCGTCTTTCTATTTCGTGATCACTTTGACTCTTGGTGCATTTCAAGTTGATTATAATGAGAATAAACTTTAAAAAACTGCTTGTAAAGGAAAAGGTATGGAGCCAGTTTAGGGTCAAAAACTGAAAGCAAAGTGAAATGTGAAGACCAATCAAAAAGGGAAACTCGACCGCAAATGAGAAACGAGATAAAAGATGGCGAGTTTGCGTTGTTTGATTTTTTTTTGTTTTGGTTTCTCATATTTTTCATTTCTTTTTTTTTCCCTTTCAGATTGTTTTGGCTCTAAAATGACACAAACAAAAAACAACAACTCTTATTTCACATTAATGTGCTACTTCGAGTCCCAAAAGTACAACTTCATAAGAAGACCTTGAAGGCAGCCACTGAAATGGTTTTTAAAATCCTGAAATAATCTCAAAACAGCACATAGTCTTAAATGAACCTATAGATTCACCTTAAAGGCTTCTGCTTGGCAGATAAACAAATAAAAAGATAATTAAAAGTTCTAACCCTTTAGTTAGAAGTATATTTTGGTGTAAATAATTCAAACGGATGACAGAAAAGGCTACATCACTGACTTATGACGACTCAGTTTTACAAACGCTTAAAGCAAAAGACACCTGGGACAGCTGCGCTGCCGTACAATTAAAATAAGACGATCCACCACAAAATGTAATCTCAAAGACGTTCAAATCTGAAACCAACACTGACGACTTGCGTTAGTTTTCCACCAGGACGAGGGAGGAAACTCTCATATGTAATGTCATAAGTATTATTAGAAGTATTTCTTGGACTTGGTGGAAGCAGGAGCTTATGAGTGATGCATTCTCTCTTTTTTTAGAGTGGAATTTCCCTTTATGTTCAAACTCAATAGTTATTGGCTCAAGTTCAAGAAGGAATTTCCCTTTTTAAGAGGACGCCGACATTTCTGATCCCAGATCAGCCAGCGAGCCGCCTTTAAAGCCGCGTCACAGTTTGTCTCCTCCGAAATAAATCGTCTCCAGTTACTTTAGCCCTCGACCGTCTGAACCTGTATTCACATTGAAGCAGCCGTGGAGGAACCTGCGGGGTGTAGCTTATAGCTGAGCGGGGAGGTGGAGGGTGGGGGTCAAGTGAGGTATTTGTGTTGAGTTTGTTTAAACTCTGAACGAGTAGCTTCGCCTGTAAAAGCACCTGGTGATGAACGACGACGAGCCGCTTGCAGAACATCGCGTTCCTTCTTGCATCGGTTTACAGTCCAGTGATGAATGTACAGCCGTTGTGGAAGTCATAAATAAGGCACTTCAACTAAAAAAAATGTAAAAAAGATACAGCACATGTCATGTGTTTAACAAAAACACTACTGAAATCATTCTGGATGAGCTGGAAAACCAAACTCTGGGTATTATTTACTCAAACTAGCGAGAAAGTGTTGCGTAACGTACACGCTAACCACGCTAACGCAAACAAAAAGGAGGGGTCTGGGACTTCTACAGCTATCAGCGACTGAAATATAGCATTTTGATTAGAACCTGGACACGTGCGTCCGTGAGTGAGTGTGCGCCCTCGTGTCTATCCGCGGCAAATTTCGCGAACTGCCCAATATTTTGGATCCCCAGTTACGGTTGAATGCTCAAGGACATCTAGAGGTTACGCCTGCTGAGTCCTCACTCGTTACTTCTTATCGGGGTCTCCGGGTTTAGCAGCTGATGCTAATCATAACACAGCTGTGAACACCGCGGGTTTGACTTCAAGCTAACGGAACGGACGGCGCGTTCGGCTAGCGCACTGCCGGACACGTTGCCGCTCGGCAGGCGAACGGCTCGGTGGGTTTAATTTAGTTTTTGGCAAGATTGTATGAAATGTCTTGCACGACGACTCTTTTAGCGCATCGTTTTTTGGTCGTCCGCAAACTCCACCCTCATTAAAACTTTCCCGCCGCCAAAACAGAGCTAAAGCAGTGCAGCGTGTTCGGAATGGACACAAAGTGTATGCAAAGTAAACGCAGACTGTTAACTGGTGCGCTAGCGAATAAACACGAGGGAAGATGTTTGTCGACCTTTTTTCAAATCTAAAGATACAAGTAGTTATCAGACTGGTTAAGTATTCCCTGTGTCAAAACCTGACTTAATTATTCTTTATTGGGTTGAAAATGATCAAACAGAAAAAAAGACTTCCACAACGGCTGAACCGGGATAAATATTTCTTGAATTGACTAGTTTTTTTGTTCTTTTCCCGAAGAACACTTTGCGGTCGTTTTAAGGGAATCCAAATCCTCCTCCTCTCTTCCTGCTGCCTCTCTGGTCTGTCCGTCAATCGAATGTTTGAACAGCAGGGACTCTCTTAAGCACCATGACATTGATCCAATAAAGTGTCATTTGAAATGAAAATATAATTTAAAACTGGACAATGTGTTTAGAACACGTGGCATATCGAGCACAAACGCGGAAATGCCTAAAACAAAAAAAAAGGAAAACAAAGAAGCATTTTCCTCGCAATAATTTGACACATCTGATGCATCTTTGATGAGCATATCTCTCACACACAGCTCCATCCATGATCATCACACACTCAGAAAATACACACACTTTTAAAACATAATACTTTGGCTAATGCGTCCTCACCTTTCACCAACAAGACAGACTCACACAGACACCTTCTCTCATTCGAAGCTAATATGTCTATATACTGTAAATAGAAATAGATCAGGGTGTGTGTGAGAGTGAGATATATATATATATATATATATATATATATATATATATATATATATATATATATATAGATATAGATATATATATATATATAGATATATATATATATAGATATATACATACACACACACACACACACACACACACACACACAAACATCCCACACTTTATATAACATACTGTATGCATCCATACATGAGTAGTATATGTATGGTACACTTTAATCTGTAGTATCCAAACGGTGTCATTGCACTGTTTAATACTTCCCAACTGATCAGTATTGATTATTAATCATCTCAAACTCTTAATTCATTACACCTGACCACAAATTGATAACACCCGGTTGGTCACCTGGACACCCAGGTTTCTAGCTCTCATTCAAATGAGTATGCGGTAATGTCTCGAGTAACTTTTGTTCGTATTACTCGTTATTCATATGGAAGCAAAAAGAGGACAAAAGGATTTTAAAGAAGCAACTGAATGCTTGATTGTGAAATCTCTACCTACTACTTGGTATTTAAATACTGCAGAATTTATACGTTTGTAATATTTTATTAAGATAACTACCTGTTTATGTGGGTTAAATTCCTTATCTCCGTTTCAAGTTGTGCAAAAAAAAAAGTCTGAAGATCAAATTCAAGTTCAAGTTGCTCAACTTCCTTCATTTTCTGAACAAAAATATGTTTGGGACGAGAGGAGACGCAGTGAAGCCTCGACGGGATCGGTCGGACCGCTGGCCTATCAGGCGACGTTCTATCAGTCATGTGATTTTCTTTTTTTGGAGAACTTAAAATTCTTACAAGGAATTTAACCACTAAATTTTAGAAATATTTGTTTTAAAATACAAATTTAAATATTTTACATTTAGGTGTTCCTTTCTTTGATAGATTATATATATATATATATATATATATATATATATATATATATATATATATATATATATATATATATATATATATATATATATATATTCTACCAGGGCAAGAGGTGGAGGAGTGGGTCATTCAGATTTTTTCTCCATTTCCGTTCCACAGAAGGATATTTACCTGCGCGCCGTGAGCTTTTGAAGAAACTGAGTTCATTCTGTGTCAGCAAAACATTTGAAAACCAAACTGTGATGTAATGCGCCACAGAGAATTACAAAACGATTGGTTGAAAAACAAAGTGGACTTTCAAACTCACGCGCGTCGTCTTTTGAGGCTGTTCAGTTGTGTTGTGGTCACAGTGCGCCCCGTTGTCGAATACAGTGTTGTCCTGCGGCGAGAGATGCAGCTTCCAAAAGAAACCGCGTCTCTACGGAAGATTTTAAATGCCGAAAACAAAAAAAACAAAACAAAAATCGGCAAAGAACTAAAAGTGGACGACACTGCACGTGGCTGTGTGTACTTCCTTTCATGGGTCATATGTAAAGAATGCGATTTCCCTTTCTTGTTTGATTTGGGCATTTTGAGTCTTCCATAGGCTGCTGGGGAGCACTTTAAGAAATAAGTGTATTGTTATTATCACCATTATTATTATTATAACATACTAGTAATTCCTAAAAGAGCGTAGCAGAGCAGGTTGGTGGTTGGAGGTAGGGTTGGGAGGTATCTCAGGGTTGGACTTTACGCGACTTTTGGTCTTTCTTTTTTCTTTTTTTACTTATTACATTCCTATAAAATCTGCTTGCATATTAACACACCTCGGATCCTGCTCCATTCATCGCTCTGACAACTCCAATGTCCGCTGCCCATTTCAGTCGTCCTCCAGCGTTTCCGTCTTGATGTCGTTCCCGATGCCGCACCCCGCGCCGTCCGCCTGATTGGCCGGGGCGTGACCGCCGTGATTGACGGCCGCCTTCTCCAAACCGATCGGCTCCTGGGGCTCGGACAGCACGCTGTGAACGGTGGTGGGTTCGTCCTGGAGGGAGGGCGACGGGGGAGACCAGGACACGCCCGTCAATCTGGAACCTTCCGCCTGAGGGCCCGCCCCCGACACGAGGGAGCGGCCAATCAGGGAGGTTCCCCTCTGTCCGGACAAGCCCCCTCTGCTGAGGACGGAAAACCAGCTGGGGAGCAGCGTGGGCACCTGAACAAGGAGAGGAAAAATACAAATGAATCGTTAGTAGAATGTTTCTTTCCTTTTTTCAAGACTCTCTTGGAAAGTTTCTACTGTAAATCTGCTCCAAAGCTCTTTGTTGAGCAGTGGCGTGTGTGCGTGTGCATGTGTGCGCGTGTGTGTGTGTGTGTGTGTGTGTACCTGGGTTGGAGAGGACAGGTCAGCTCGAGTGAAACCAAACTGCTTGGCTGAAGCTCTCTTGTCAAATAAGGACACCTCGCAACCCTGTGACAGAGCAGCACACAAGTTACACAATAACCAGGTCATTCCATTCAAATACATGACTAAATGTAAACAACAAAAAAAAGACACAAAGTGGACTCAATGCTGCTCAGTTACCTGGTCTGGGAAGTCGTTGCCGTCCACCTCGTCGCTGTTGGACTGGCCGCCTGGACTCTGAACCTCGATGCCGTGGCTCTCCAAGATGGCTGCTTCTTCAAAAACACAAACCTTATCATAGCATATCGACCTCAAGCGGCGCGCTAGGCAAGAGAGAAAGCATATGACGCAAGTCGGGTGAGGAATGCGTGATCCTCGCTGACGCCCAGGTGTGTGTGTGTGTGTGTGCAGAATGCCACCAGCTGTGTGTAGTGCAGCATGGCATCTAAGTGTCTCTCTCCGCCACACAGGGAGTAAGTAGCGTCCGACTAGGATGTGGGCTGATGAGTAAAAGCTATTTTATGTGTGTGTATTGATTTATTTCGAGACAGCTCAGCACAGTGGATATACGGCTCTTAAAAAGGGATCGCACGCACTGAGTTTTGAAGTATACTTTAACACACTTTAACCCCAATAATATTCACTGCTGTCAGACAGACAGACAAAGGTAGACATTACCAATGTTGGCGCGCCTCTTGATGTCTTTGCGGCGATTGGCAAACCAGTTGTAGACCTTCAGAGACGTAACCCTCTCCAAATCAGACAGCTTCTTTCCTGTAACACACACACACACACACACACACACACACACACAGATCTCAGCTACTGGGCTGCTGCGTTTCTCTCCTCTAGCCCTTCATTCATCTCCCTGAGAGTGTTTTTGAAGGCTCGTTCAAGTGCATCTAATTTCACTGGTTTGTCTCTTCGCAGCAGCAATGCAAGGTTCTTTCCATCTTTGACAGAAGATATCTGATGACGCTGTATTTTCTGAATCAAGTTAGCTTACGTTGCAGTTCAAAGATTCAACACAGGCTGCTTATATATTTTTTTCCAACATACCGGATTCAACCCACTGGAGAGATTTATCATTCACTTTCGCTTTATTAAAGCATGTGGCAATCAGTATTTTTTTTCTCATAAAACAAACACAGTGGCATCGTGACAGTGACAAGAGTGACAATTCTGTAAATATTTGGTATTCATGATCCGAACTGATATAACAGACTTATTCAGTGATTATGGGAAATAATACTACTATATAGTGTTTTATAGGGTGCACTTTTCGTCCGCAGAGCTACTTTTTTAAAAAGGTAAAAGGTGTGTATTTGTCAAGGAGCAACTCTTCTGGTTACCTTGTTGTTGTTTTTAACAGGACCAATATGTCAACAACAATACAACCACATATCCTAACCGAGTCCACCAAAATAACCTTTACCTGGTTTCTGAATGACGGCGTTGCAGGCGGTAGCAATCTCCTCTCTCTTTGCTTCATCGGGGTACTGGTTGTCAATGAAGTAGCTGTGCACACACACACACACACACACACATACACGTTATAATCCCCAAGTTGATTGAACGCCATACCTTGTTCTGGGACACACGCCCTCCTCACCTCTCCATAACAGCCAGGCACTCCTTCCTCCAGGTAAACCTGCTGCCGCGCCGCAGACGGAAGCCCCCGGGTGCCGAGCCGAACGGAGGCGGGGCTTGCTGCCAGTCCATCATGTCCTCCAGCGCCATCGGGGCGGCGCGCATGGCCAGAGTGGCACCTGAGGTCACAAAGGCAGAGCACTTCAGCACGCCGCGTAAAACGCGAGGATGAATCACACATCGCTTTTCTGTTGAGCGGTTTTTATAAATCTCAAATATAATGACAAAAAGTAATTATTGAAGATTGAAAATTTGCTATGCACCTTTACACTTAACAATGGGGTTGCGAGGAAAACAAATAATTCATTAAAACCCTGACATTTATCTTTGAGCATCGAGCCAATGAACCAAATTAAAGTAAAGAGATTCTAATTAAGGCACTGCGCCAGTTTTCTTTTTTTGGGGGGGGATAACTAGACTGCACTGATTCTGTCATACATTGCGCGGTGAGGTCTGGACTGAACACAATGTAGTCGTTGTTCATTCACAGGAAAACAGCCTCTTATTCCTGTAACCAGGGCTATATCAAGACTCCCATTTAAAAAAAAAAAAAACACGCACACACATGCCATGGCTTTCTTTTCTGATAGGCAGTCAGCGTCTTTGACGGCAACTTATCTGCAACCCCCGCAAATGCCGGAGGACCGTCCTCCGCTGCCAAACTCTAGGAACTTGCCTCTCCTAGCTTATGTTGAAATCAGGGACGAACACCAACGAGCCGGGGGTACATTTACTTTTCTGCCGTGGTGTCTGACTCAGGGAGGCGTTATGTTCTAGTGAGGATTTTCCTCCTGAGTCTGAAGGGATTGATTTTTGCCTTGTCAGCGCTAAGAAACGCTCCGCGTTACTGAAGTCAGCGCTGCCAGTGCCAGTCGTGCACTCAGTGCAGCTCGTTATTAAAAAACATTTTTTTCTGCAAAGTGGAAGGTGGTGTTACCGGGGGTGGTCTTCTCCAGCTGGTACCAGCGAAAGAAGGCCCGTTTCTTCTGCTCGCTGAGGTCGGATCCCTGCTGAAGGAGCCAGTGGGAGATCCGGCTCTGACTGATCCCTGCAGGAGAGGGGAGGGGAGAAGAGAGGAGCGAGGTCTGTATGGTCAGGAGGCTGGACGCCTGCCGGCATGTCAACGCTATCTGGCGGCCATTCAGTCGCCGGTGGGTGAAGTGTGGTGGACGTCTCGATACTCACCCGTTACCTGAGCGACCACGGCCTGGGAGATCCGCCTGTTCGCCAAGAAGGACTTAATCTCCTCTTTGATCATAGCACTGTCCCTCCTGCAAGCAGAGGGGAGGGAAGGTGGGGGCTACTGTTTTACCACAAAGTACAGTCTGCCATTACACATATTGAGCACACTTAAAACCAGCTGTAACTCTGCAATCCACATACCTATAATGAATATATTCATGGCGGCGGCAGCTGCTGAGGCTGAATATATGCAGGAATCAGAGGCCAGACGCTGCTGTAATATTTGCTGCTTTCTGCTTTGATTTCATCTTCGCATACCCTAGAATCAATACCGCTCTGATTGCTGCTGTCTGACTGCAGACTACAGATGAGGAGCACTAGTGAGTGTGTGTGTGCAGACATTAATCCTCGAGTCTTTCAGATTCAGTGTTGAGCTACAGAGTAGTCGACCATCAGGCTGCAGCCATCTATTCTTCATGCTTGCGGCGGGCTCTAAAGCCACCCTTTGGATTGCAACAAAATAATCCTAATTTCCACGTTATCTATCTATCTATCTATCTATCTATCTATCTATCTATCTATCTATCTATCTATCTATCTATCTATCTGAGAAGTGGTGGCTGTAGCAAACCATACGGAAACTACTTGTAATCCAACGGTTCTAAATGCGGTTGGTCGGTGCTCGTAACTTTCAGTCGGCCCTGTCTTGCTGTCAGCAAGAAGGTTAGGTTTCTTGGCACTCCAGGGAAATACTGCCAGAGCACGGGGCTTAGAGTCTGCCAACTAGTACAAACAAGTTTATGCACTGACGAAATGTACTCGGCAGAACATTTTACAGTTGAAAAACAACTCCCTGGTGGACTAACTATGAAAGCGTGACAAGCGTACATGTCAGTCATCAGCTGACGTCAGCCGTTCTGGCCCGAGCCAGTCTAAGTCGAGTCTCACCTCATCAAGTCCTCCACCTTGTCATCGACGTCGATGTCCTCTTCACTGGTCTCAAACCCGTAGACCGGCGCGGCCCCGCCGCCGCTAACCACACCGAGAGGGAACCGGGGCGGCGACAGCTTCCCGTTGGTGACGGAAACCAGGCCGTTCTGGACCGCCGCTGCCATGGTGACCGGCGAGGCCGCCGGGACGGGCAGAGGCGGGGAGGCCGTGTCGAAGTGGCTGCTGGGCGACAACGAGAGTCGGTTGTTCGGGAAATTTGTCTGGGTGGCGGTGGAAGTCATGGAGGAGGAGGCGACGACCACGACAACCCCGCCGCCGCCGCCGGAGGAAGACAGGGAAGAGGAGGGAGGCATGTAGGGAGGTTTATGGGTCAGCTTGTGTCCATGTTGGCGGTCCAGGTGGTCCAGCGTGTCCAGGGCGTGGAGGACCTCCGTCTGCGTGATGCCGGTCCTCCTGAGCCTCTGCAGGAGGTCGATCTGCTCAATGGTGAAACGAGGCTCCTCGCATTGCTGGAACATCCTGCGGGAGATCAAACGACAACGGCATAAATGGCAGAGAAAGTCATTTTCTACAACTGCAAAGACACTTTATAACGTTATACATCGCACTAGAAACAAAATCGGACTTGTCACTAAAATAACTAACCTTCCTGAGTGAAGTTTACAAAGAATGAAGAACGTAAACTAATCAGATAGTATCGGTCCTCCCTCGTGTCTTCTGTCCTCCTCCCTCTGCTGAGTTGCTGCCTGCAGGTACTGCTGGTAGAGGGAGGACTGCTTCGTCTCAGCCAGATGAAAAGTTTACAAAAACAAACTAAGCTAAACAGTTAAACTACATGCAGACCACTTTTGTTTTAGCTTGTCAGCTGAAAAAAAAAAAAACAGCTAATGTGCTGTGCTTGTGTGAACATAGGGTCGGTGGATAAGAGACTGCAGACGTCAGAGCCGATTAAATTAGGTTTCGCTTTTGTTTACACGTTTATGCTCGCTGAACAGACGTATTGATAAAGTATCGACTTTTTCCCTTTGCCAATGTTTTATCGCGAATACAGTAACAAGCGTATTGTCGTTATCGTGGTGCACTGAGCTGACTGTCTCTGTGTGTGTGTGTCTGTGTATGTGTGTAGAGGAGCTCAGCGCCGACTCAGAAGCTCGCTGCAGTGTGGTACAAGTTAATGTTACACCAAAACAAATTTGGATAAAGCACCGGTAAGGTCCGGGCTTATCAATACTTTTCTAAGCTAACAAAAACATAATGATTCTTAGGTTTCAGGTCATTATTAACAAATGAAAACATAGTCCCCCTAAAAGTCACACACTGTTCCTTTAAGATCCCTTTGACCAGATTAAAATTGGAACTGTCGCACTATATCCTAATCTTAAATTGCACTAATGGCTTCATTTTAGGCTGTCAAAAGAACAAGCCTGTTAGATAGATATATACTTTATTAATCCCCAGGGGTAAATTTATTCTACTCTTGTCTCTGGTCCTGGAACGATCTGCAGGAAAAGCTCGACCTGGAGAGCTTCAACCCCTTTAAATTCATTTAGATTTAGAAAAGAAAGTGCTCGCTGCTAGCTGCTTTATTGTTGTTATTCTTGTCATATCTATTGTTGATCATTGCTGTAATCTGATGTTCTTGCTCTGTTATGTGTCGCTGCTATTTAACCCAGTCTCTCCCAAAGCCCAGATCTCAACGTGACTTCCTATTTAAATAAACGTTAAGATATACTGGAGAGAACACACACATTGAGTGGCTCTTAGGAAGGCCAGACCATGAATATGGTAAAAGCTCGTAATGAAAATGTGCATTTTCTACTCCAAAATACATTTTTAGCTCATTGGTGGTGACCTTTCTCTACAAATTGAGCTTCACATCCACGTCAAGGAGACACAATCACAGAACAAAATGGAAGAACGGTCACATCTGTTAGCTTCCTGCCTGCAGATTTACAGTGCACACACACACACAGACACACACACACACACACACACACAGACACACACACACACACAGACACACACACACACACACACACACACACACACACACACACACACACACACACACAGCAGCAGCAGCAGCTGCTATCCAGATATACAATGCATTCCTGCAGATTAAATACGGCTTTTATCATAGTGGATTTGTTTCCAACCCCAATATTCACATAATGTGGCCCTACTATTAGAGTAATGTATGGTATTTATTCAAACCAAAAACATGCTCGCTCGCTACAATGTGGCTTTAAACAAACATACTGATTTAATATCATTTCTGAAGGAAAAAAAGAAACAAAACAATGCTTGTAATAATAGTCATAGAATGGAGACAGAGAGAGAGAAAAAGAGAGACGCATCTGTCTTGATGCTTTTCTTTCTGATGTCGAGAAGAAAAACAGGCCACAGCAGAGAATCAAAGTCAGCAGAGCAGACATGTCAACACTTATATAGAGGAGGGTGTGTGTGTGTGTGTCTTGGGAAAAATGCCAAAAGAATTTACATCTCAGGCAGCCAAGCTCCATACTTTCTCTCTCTGCTGCAGAGGATGAGTCACGCTTATATGAAGTTGGGACTGATGCATAGGTTCCATACGCGGCTGCTGGATTGTAGGGAAACGATCGGCTCCACCGTTCGGTTTTCATTTAATTAATAACCAATCGGTTTACGATGTCTTGCTGCAAATCAACGATGACGTGATTTCACTCATCTCACTAACTTGTCGAGCCTTGTTTGCGGTCTTCCCGCATGGCTGTGTCGCCGCAGCTCCTCACCGAAGCACATACGACTAATACTTTAGTTTCGAAAGCGTATCTCAAGGAACAAGTACACTATTTGTGGTTTGTTTTTTCCTTTAGTATGCAGGGAAACTTAATCGATAAATTGGCAAATAGGAATAGGATTCTATTCATTGTGCAGAGCGTCAGATAACTTGGAATTAACCACGCCTTCTTTAGCCTTAAAGTTTCCGGGTCATTCTGGACACCGTCTGCAAAGACCTTCCGTTTATTTTTATTGAATGACAAGGTTCTGTGTTTAGTTTTGCTTGGCGCACACTTGTGAATTGTCGGAACAACAACAACACTAAAAAGGTGGCCAGATGCTGTCTAATTTACAACGTTAAAAACAAAACCAGATGGATGCAAGTGCAGTTGGACTGTTCCCCATCAGACCGGTGGACGCTTTGCAAAAGGAAGTGCTCTGAAGCTGCAGCTATTTAAAGTTCGCTGCAGAACAACAGTGCTGGCCTGCCATAACACATACACTTGTTAACAAAACAGCACAATTTCTGCTTTCCCATCGTCTGAAGATTTGTTTTACATGCGATCAAATGACCGCACTTGAAGCAGCCGGGATTAAAAAACAGACTCCTGCCTGGAAAGGACCCTCAGGTGCGTTCACCTCCACTAAACGAGAGGCCTCATAACCTGCCCGCCCTCCCTTTGTGCCTCCTTTTCTGACGCTGTGATTTACTTTGTCGCACAACATCCATTGATGTTCTGTTTTTTGTTTTTTTTTAACTGTTCTCCCTTACCAGAGCTGAAACCACAGGCGGAGGGCAGAGAAAGACTAATTAGAGATGTGGCTTTGAAAATAAACCGCTCTGCATGGAACGGAGCATGCCGACTGCTTCTCCTTCTGTGCTCCTACCAATTAAGTCGAGTCCAGTGTTTTCCTATCGCACCAGCGCTCCTATTGTAAAGTAAACCTGTTAGAATAATGTATTTGGATGTCTGGTCGGTTTGGAGTCCAAGCATCCCCCCCACAAACAGGAACCAGAGAGCTTGGTGCTCACTAAAGTTTTAGTACATACACCGAGCATTTCCAGCAACTGCCGCACTCTTTATGAATAAGATGACATTGGTACAGTAAGGAAGAAGCACCTCAAATAACTCCAGATTTGATCTTGTAGTTTGGATCGTTGTAAAAAAAGGGGAAACTAGGACATTTCAGGATGTAGGGAAAGAGAGTCTCGTAAAGACATGATGCGGACTGCTCAACTCCTTCAGAGGTCTCTGCAAGGCAGGACTGAGAGCACAGTTTGACTAAAAATGCTGAAGCCTCATTGAACAAGATACTGAACACCTGCCAGCTCCATGGTGCTGCTCTGTGAACCTGACCTCTGACCTCCCAGAGAATCACATTGTGATGCATCTCTCTGGTTCACTCCTCACACCCTCCAAGACAAGCTCCACACCATTTGCAAGACTGGGCTTTCACTTTTGTCCAAAACAATGTGAAAAGGTAACCGCATCTCTGTTCCGGGAACCCCCCTCCCTCCCTCCCGGACGCCCCTCTCCGTGACCTTAGACCCCCCACAACCAGACGTGGCATAGCGGTGAACTGTGCCCTGGTTTGCAGGCATGCATGCGCCAGCTGAGCCCACAAACGACGAGTCATTTTAATTTGCGGTAGGCAACTTTTTTTTTTATCTGAACGGAGCCCGAAATGTGACCAGAACCGCAGACGAAACACTGTAGCGACCCCAAATACCCGTGCTCCCTTGATCGACTTTCACGCCGAATCCCATTGGGAAATTACGGATTTTAATTTCCCCCTGCTTCTAGGGGAAACGGCATGCCCGATAGAGGGTGTCTTCAGACGTGTGTTTGGACATTGAAGGACAACCCTTCAATTCGGCGTATATCGCGTACACTAATCCAGTCCACGCACGGCGGAATTAAACGTGTTATTTGCTGGTCCGCCCGTGGTTATCGCTCCACTTAAAAAACACAGACGTGCGGTAGCGAGCGCTGTGGAGCAACTGGAAAAGTTGACATTGTGTTTGATGAAGTGTTTGCTAGTGGACTATGTGCACGCCGAATTGGACACTGACTGTTTATAGTCCCGATAAGACCGTTTAATAACAGTTACGGTGCCGTTAACGGGAAGCGCCGAGTGAAACGCCGCAGCACAGCCCTAATTTTTTTTTTTTTTTTTTTTGGTGGAGGAGTTTTCAGTTATCACCGCACAGAGAAAAAAAGGAAACGTATCGTCGGCTAGCAGGGTCGTTTTTAAGGCAGCAGTAGTTGGAGCGGCAGGACATAACTTACCTTAATATCCCAGTCCAAGAGCCCCCGCGGACGTGTGTTTGACCATATAGCTCTTGCCTCGGGGCGCCGGGGACTCGCGGACACTGACAGTTTTCCCAAAATGTCTCCTCTGTCTCTAATTGGGTTTCAATCCTCCGTCAGACAGATTCGCCTTTTGTCCGGCAGACAGGCGCCATGTTGACACAATGACGCAAGGAACGACGGGAGTCGCAGTTTACAGAACTTACTGTACGCGGCGCCGCCAGTTTGTTAGGTACACCTGGCCGAGGCATGCAGTGCAAGGCAATGTTACAGCTTTTTGTGTGTGTGTGTGTGTGTGTGTGTGTGTGTGTGTGTGTGTGTTGACACAGCCGACGAGGTGCGGATTGACAACGGGGAGGTTCCTAGCATGTTAAATATGACGTGTTTGTGGAGCCAGCTTTTTGCTCTTTAGTTGGTTTAGTTGGTTCCTTTTTTCCAAATCACTTTTCTCCTATCACACATATTTCAGTTTGCACATTTAGATAACCACACACACACTTAAAAAAAATAAGTAAATATTATTTAATCATGGTTCAAAGTGCTCCCCGGTGTCTAGTCCTGGAGCCTCAGAGCTGCAAAACAGGTGGTACAACGGCTTAGTTACATAACGCAGCCTCACTCATTATCGGCCCTCTGGGACAAAAAGCAAAGTCACCAGTTATCCACCTTGAATCATCCGAAGCTGATAACGGGGTCTTGGAACTCCTTTACCCAGAATGCCAGTGGTGCGTCAGGAACAGAGGGAAATATGTGTGTGTGTGTGACCATTTCACCACATCAGTGACACTTGATACTCATTACACAGGCAGCCCCTGCTGGTTTGCATTTTAGCTGCCAAATTGGTGACAAATTAACACCTGGGGCTACCGTAGGAATATAATTATCAACCTAGTGAGTTAGAAGAGCTGCAGCGCTGCGGGCGCTGACCGAAACGGAAACATGTCACGAGCTGTTAACTCTCTGCAAGTTTCATGAAGATCAGTTCAATAAAAATCAGCGTTCAGTGTGAACCGACTTCAGGAGGATATTCAGGACAAACACGTTGCTGAATCAGCATTAGAAGTTGCCAACATAGGATCCCAACTGACCTCTAAAAGGATCAATGTGTTCCCTCGCTGCTCTTAATTTAGAGACCTGCGGTGCATCAAAAGAACACAAACAAAGCGAATAAATGAATCACTGAATGATAATGACGGCTTTCTGTTGTCCATGACACGTTATGATGCTGTGTGGTGTAAAAATAGAGATCAGAATCTAATGAAATCATTATGTTTAACCCAAACTAACGAGGTGAGTGCATTCACATTCAAACCCTCACGCCACACCTGGACAATGAGAACAGTATTGTATTTATTGGTAGAAAACACATCAGTCTACAGTCCGGTATAAAATATAAAAAAATAAATGTTACAACTAACACCTACTGTAGCTACAGTAGTGAAATTTACAAACAGCGGTTGTAAAGTAACAGAGAGGTGGGTCTATATGTGTGTGAGTGTGTGTGTTCAGGAGGGAACCCAGACGTTGCCGTGTGTGTCGGGAGCCTGGTTGTGGGGAATGTTCCAGATCCAAGGCTGATCTGAAAATAAAGAAAGACAAGAGGTTAGTAACATTAAAATATATATATAATACATTGCTTAATCTATATTTGTAAACAAACATTGCAGAGGACAAAAATGCCAACGACAGCGTTTACGCCGTCTTAATTGACATTCAGTGGCATGCCTCACTTGAATATCAATAGCTGTGGCTTAAAAAAAAACACAACTATATGACACAAAATGCTTTAAATTGAACTAATCGCACAGTATAATTCTAAAATACGCCGAAGTGACTCCTAGTGTAAGTATATAGTATAAACTCTTCCCCCTACGTGCCACTAGGTGGCACTGTGACTGCAGTTCAAAGCTGAACCTGCTGCACGTGTGATTTGAAGACCACAAAGTTCTGTATAACGGTAACATTTAGACCTTTCAAATGTTTTTACATCATAATTTTCAGAGAGAAATTAGGGAATAGTCTAGTCCGTACACACACACAGACGCACATACTTCTGCGGCGTACCTTTAGGAGAGTAGCATGTTGGGGGGAGGTCAAAGGGCACAGGGAAACCAGCAGAGTCGGAGACAGGAAATGGACTTTTGAGAACTGGGAAGGTCTTCATGTTCTGGAAGGAGAGAACCATGTGTTACTCTACACCGGCTCACTGTTGTTCAGCCTGCTGTGGTACTGCTGCTGTGAGTTGTTCTTACGAAGGCAGATGGCACGTAGAGGACTCCCAGCTCGTATGAACGGACCATCACCTGGGTGCCGTTCTTCTCCAGCGCACCCCAGGCTGCTTTGGACAGGTTGGCACTGAAACGCACAGTTAAACGTTTCAATACAGCATGTTGATAGTCTGAAAATGAGCATGTCAATTCATTTTCAGTAGGATGGGATGTTAAATTCCTCAAGAACACAGTTGCGTTCAGCAGTGTGTTGCTAATTCTACAGGGAGGTGGAAATGAAATGACGAAAGTTGTCTGTGTTGACTCACAAGAAGCAAAATAAGTTGTTTTTTTTATATAGAACAAAGAAAAATCTGTGAAAGACAAAGGATGGATGTCTACGAGTGAGAATCTAGTGAAAGTTCTTTATGATAAATGTGAATGTGAAAGTCTTGGATCAACTTTAATGGTACCATTTATTAAAGGGTTATTACCACAACTATACAGAAAATCACATATACATATATATATATAAACATATATATATATATATATATATTAAACATAAATCAACAAATATAAAGCAAAAGCACACACACCTTGTGACGAGGAACCAGGCAAGCTGAGTGAAATCTGGTGACGCCCTCATGTAGGTCTTGATGTGTGGCATGGCATGACTTCTTCCTGTTGCAGTGGCTTTCCAACGGCTACACACACACGCACACTTCATATGTGATCGAGGTGTGACCAGCTCCAGTCATTTTGCAATATGGGTATTATGAAGGAAAATAAATAAATCATGACTGTTTCAGAGAGGTTATGAGAAGTACAACTCACTGGAAAAAGGCATGGAGCCAGAGCTGTTTCTGAGCCGTCTGGATGCTGTAGGGAAGAGAGCCTCCCGCTGCAGGACAGAGGAGACGTACGGCAGTCACCATGTGATCAAATGCGAGATCAATCGAGCAATTACATGATTGAGGTGGATGACTTAATTCACAAATAGTAAAAGATTAAAGACAGATTTTTTTTTGGAAGAAAGCTAAAAGACTGCAAACGTAATCATGCTGTGTATTGGACCTGCATTTTGTTAAGGTCGTGACCTCAACATCACACAACGTTAATAAGAAATTACATTTTCCTAAAAAGGCATAAATAATAATAAACAAAAAAAAAAACATTGCTCACCTGGATAGCCTTCTAAACTAGTCCTCACGTCGTCAACCGATGGATACACCTGCAAAAGATGAACCAATCAGCGGCTTGTTTGGGGAGGCTGTGTGACTCGTGATGAGCTGCACCCCAGACGGGGCGTTTACAGGATCACGGTTAACGCAGAGATTAGTGGTTCAGGTAGAGAAGAGTCAGTTTGTCAGGTAACTGACTTCAGTCAGTATTGTTTATTCTTTCAGTATTTCTGTCGAAGGCACAGTGTACTACATGCAAGAGATGAGCCAGTAGTGCCAATGGAGCTGGTAGGGGTCTACTTCTCAAATCAAGCATTATTGTGTCTGAAACGTTTGCAAATTGGTTTCAGACAATCGATTATCCTGCAGAGAGGAAATGTAAAAACCCTCGACCGCTTTAAAGCCGAGGCAAATGCTATCTTCTATTCGAGAACATAACAGCAGCAGCAGAAAACCTAATTAGCATCGTATCATTTTGCCCTGTGCATTGTATCGCCGCTGCATCACACCAGCAAGGGTTGGAGTGCGTTCTCCAGGGAACGTACCAAGTGCATGGGGGGGTCTGGGCGAAGAGAGGATTTCCCCAGAGTGGTCATGGTGCGCTGAAATTCCCCCGTCAACCATTTGGTCTTATCTAGTCCCATAGAGCCGATGCTGGAGAACTGACCAATCACGGGCCACCTCTCCTCCCCGGGAACGGGTTCTGCGTGGTCATACAACAGCTGATGATGGAGGAAGAAGAAGAAGAAGGTTAGAGACCACGTGGAAATTGTAAAATTGTGTCACATTACCATTGTTTTGTGAGGTTACCTTTGCGCCATTTACATATTTTTTTCCCAATTCCGCCTGGTCGTTGGGGCGTTATTAACTAGTTAGAGAGGAGACATCTTTACCTTCCTCAGCCTCAGGTGGCCCCAGCGCTCCATGTCCGATCCGACATATCTCCCTGGGGTTGAGCCGACCAAATAAACCCTAATAATAGAAGATGTGTGTGGAAGGTTAAGAGTTAATCCGGATTTTCGTAGTCACTCACAACTGCCGCCAAATGCTGCAAGGCCATCGTTTAGCAGCACGTCGCGTTTACCTGGCCTCCGACAGGTCGTGCTCTCCGATTCGCTGGATCCACTCCTCGAGCTCTGGCGCGCGGTACGACGCCAGGTATTCCAGCAGGTCCCTCTTGAAGAAGGTCGGCGACTCACCCTCGCTCTTGCCGCTGCCCTCCGGCAACCGTGGAAACACGGGGCTCATCCACATCCTGGTTTGGTGAATTCATATATATATATATTCAGAGGGCAGCTGGAGACGTTATGAAGCTACTGTCGTTTCTCTAGGTTGGAGGATTTTATTCGTTCCTGTGTCTGCTGCTGAGACGGATTGATGTGCGCGGCCTCGGAACATTGCCTTCTGTCCGGCGGACAGACTCACCCTTGTGTTTTCTGGTACCAGTCGGCTTTGATGAGGTTGGAGGTGGTAATGATGACCCTGAAGCCTTCCTCGTACCACAGCAGCATCATTTTCCTGCATAAGTAAAACAATGCACAATGTTCCGTTTTATAAAGAAGGCAACCGCAAAAGAGACCTGTTAAATCGGCAATGTACTACGTCACTGACTGTGTCATTTACAAAGTCACCTTTGGCAGTTTGCAATGCCACTCACTCGCCCTGCATTGTCAGCACACATTCATGTTTAATCATTTCATTCAGAACTTACATGGAATGTAGTGCTCCCTATAAGATATACGTTTATATAGGTTGATAATTATTTTGACTATGTGACTGCGTCTGATTCTATAGTGTGGACCAAAGTGGTAAGAGCCTTACATAAAGCTGCAATAAAATCTAATACTGATGTGAGATGTGAAAAAAGAGCAGGAATGATACAAGGCAGGGAAAGAAATACTTACGTGTGGTGAGTTCCAAAAGCAATATCCAGCTTGGCCTGTTGGGAAGGGGGGGGGGGGGGGGAAATCACACACATCAGGAAAATCTGGGAACTTATTAACAGGAATATGTCCATATGACTATCCTACTTCCGAGCTTAGTTTATACAATATCAAACAAACAAATGGAACAACGGTCTCCTGTGGTTGCGGGTCTGTACCTGACAGAAGTGAATATGTGGAAAAGGCTTCGCCTGCTGGAGCAGCCGGGCCTTGGCCTCTCTCTTATCTCCGTGGACGATCAGAACTGGACAATCCCTGTAAGCGCATCACCAATCTCATTTTTAGCTGTGAGTCACCGCTAAAGGAAAGTACAATTGAACTTGTGGCCCGGCTGCAGAACCTGCAGAAGCAGAACTTACCGAAACTCTGATGGGTACTGCTTGACCATCCAGGCAATATCAAAGCAGTAGTTAAACTACGAAGAAAAGATAGTTAGTATGTTTGTGTTAATGGACGAATCTACTGCTATTATTAATAATATAATATAGATGTCCATGAAGTGTTGAAGCTATTTGAGTGGTCGAGAGACTCGAAAAGCCAAATAAAGCTATACAAGTACAAGTCCATTTGTCATTTAGCTGTTCAAACTATACTTAAATGGGAAGGGGAGGCTAACACCCACTGATATACAGCTATGCTATCTGCTAGCTGTGAGAATGTGCTTACACTAAATGCTAACGTCAACATGCTCATAGTAGTTATACCGCTCAGCACGTTTCCCGCCTCAGTGGAGCATATTAGCATGCTAACGTTAGCTAATTAGCGCTACAAACACAAAGTACAGCTGATAATGATGTGATTCGTTTTGTACTTTTGACCTGATGAAGAGTTAAAAGGATCTCTAAAGTGGTTATGTGTCATTCTGAGGAGAACATGATGACATGTGGCTAAAACGAAAAAAATAAAAACACAGGACATAAGTTAACTCACCTGAACAGATTCTTTCAGGGTCCCAAATAATGGCGAGAGAATGTCTGGATGAAAGAAAAAGTAAAGGTTACAAGAATAGATTATAATGGTTTAAGCTGTACAGTGATTTCTAAACAGGAATCTGCAGTCGGGGCAAGAAACTAGGACCCTCATTTTACAAGAGGGTTTCTGTCTACTGCCATTTCAGCCCCCATTAACCCAGTGAGCGGTCTCAGCTTTTCTTCTATTTGTTCCACAGATTCAGACTGTGAGCTTCCCAGCCCGACCAGCTGTTTACTGATCACTAAGCAACTCTACTGGATCAATGAAGGAGATTTGGAGGTGAAAAGAATGAGTGATGTCAAACACTTTTCATTTCAAACTTGCAACGTTTCGATCAAAACCATGATTTTATTGTTCTGTCTGTACCAAATACTGGGAAACGGAGCTCCTCTCACCTCTGATGTGAAGAGCCCCACTGTTGTACTTCCTGTCCAGACCAGTGACTTTGTTGAGGTAAAACCTGTAGGTGTCACTTAAACAAGGAATGCTGGACTCAAAGAAGTCCTCTGGCTCGTCGATGTAGTAGAGGCGACCGTGGGGACTCGGGGGGCGCTCGGTCTCCTCCACCTTCGGTTTCTTTGACTTGGGGCTCGGAGGGGCCCGCTTACCGAGGCTCTTTCCCTTCACGTCTCCATCATCATCGTCACTGTCCGAGAGAGCCCAGCCTGAGCCGTCCAACTCCTCTTTCTTACGCTTTCCAGCCAACGAAGGACTGGTTTCATACTTTGATGGAATCAACTGGTTCGTCGCTGCTGGCCGTCCGGCCTCCAGGCCAACGGCAAGCGAGGACACAGGGGCGTTAGCTGGTTCTGGTTTCACCTCCACAGTGGCTGCTTCTGGTCCAGGGTTCCGGGGAGAAGCGGGCCGATGGGAGCCCTGACCGGATGCAGTGGGCTGACGGGACTGGGACGTTGTAGTACCAGAGAGAGGGATAGCCTTGTCATCATCATCATCATCACTGCTGGAGATGGCCCACTTGCCGTGGTGACTGTCCTGAGACATGCCTGGCTAGAGACACAGAGGGTTCAAGCGTCAGCTGAGCATCAGGAGGAGAGCGAGCCTGAAGTAAAGCCAATGGTCTGAACTGATACGAATGGGAGAGCTCCAGCATTTACAACACCAAGGCACGACTTAAATGTAGTTTAAATTCACCCTGCTTTGATGTCCTCACCACCAGACATATCAACTGACAGCCATGACACTCAGCACAGAGAGGCTTTGAGACAACTTATTCTACCAGTCTGCTGGTGATCTGTGACAATAATTACCCAATAGAGACTTTTATTCTAAAACCAATTGTAACAGTATGTCAGCATTTGGGTGCATCTTGGCTATTTCTAATGAACGCAAAGTGCAACGTTTGGCATGGGACTAACTGCTGCGTCTACATGCAAAGTGTGTTTACATAATGTTAACTACATGCACACTAACATCAACAGCATGCATCGATGAAATCGTTCAAAAATGGACAAAATATGAATTAGACGCAAATATACAGCACTAAAAAAATCGTTTATATCAACGATTAACATAGTCAACACAAACAATTAAAAAAAATACAAGTAAAACAGATCGTGCACGTTCTGCAATTCGCAAGTGATAAGACGATATCACAGTGTTATTGTTATGAAGAGCGTGGTATTTGCTGCTTTTACCAAGTCAGATAAATGCGCAGCAGCACAGCTGAACGATGTCGTGCCTCGTTTCGCTCCACCGCTAAACGAACTTAATACAATACATTCCCGTGGAAGAGGTGCCCGTGAACACGTGTCCGGGTCGAAACTCCCTTTCCTGCTTTTTTGGAGGTGATGTAGTTCCGCCTCAAAGACGGAACGTGAATACAAACCAGCGACTAATTGATCGGTTTACAAAAATAAGGGCTGGTACACATAAATCAATCAGTTGGTTTGTTTAACATTCAGGCGTTGATTATTTCTGTTTCAGTGATGGTATTAATCTTTTTTGTTTGATGTCTATTAAGTTAGTAAGTCAGTTGTTTATGGGGAGGCTGTGTGAATGTTTATGTGAATTACAGTGTAAATTACAGCGTGACTCAGATTAACTCATAAAAAAAGATATATATGTGTGTGTGTGTGTGTGTGTATATATATATATATATATATATATATATATATATATATATATATATATATATATATATATATATGTGTGTGTGTGTGTGTGTGTGTGTGTGTGTGTGTGTGTGTGTGTGTGTGTGTGTGTGTGTGTGTGTGTGTGTGTATAGATACATTTTTTTTGTTTTCTTGTCGGTTTGTTATTTTATTTAGCAGTGTTATTTCTTGATAGAGCAGACTCGCCGCTGCCAGTGATCGCACTCGCTGTCTCTCAATGATAGACGTCCTGATCCACACTCCATACCAGTTGGGGGCGGTAATGCATCAAACAGTTGTTTGCCAACCTCCAATAAACCGTAAAGAAAAAGAAGAAGAATTGCGGGACTGCCTGGCTGTTCGCACTCCTGACCAGTAGGTGGCAGTATTGCATATTTTGTAGTTCGCTTATTAAAATCAAAATTGGTCTCAGCACGTCTGCCCCTCGCGCCGCGCTGGTTCCGCTGTGGTGCTCTGGTTAGCAGTGTGGTCTCGAGAGTGAGAGTCTACCGGACTGGTTCCTGAATAAGTGCACCTTAAATAAGGAAGACGGACTTCACAGTATGGCGTTAAACCTCACCATTAACACAAGCAACCCGCCGCTCGGTGAGTTCGCAGCCTCGTGGCCCAACTGAATAAATACTTCTTCACCGGGTCGGATGACAGTTGGCTAGCTAGCTGTAAGCTAACGTGTCCGCGAACAATCCTATTTAAATATCCATCAGTTTAATGTTTATCTGCGTGTCATAACAGTACAAGTAATAGCTGTGATCAAGTGTATTAAATACTCTGGACCGGTCGTTACCCTTTAGGAGACACGGAAGACCGACTGTGAAATCCAAAAGACACTATTGAAAGTTAAATTTTTGTTTGTAATTGTTCCAATTTTGGTATTGCACCCAGCCGAATTGAAGAGCCAAATGTTGGCAACTCGAGATAAGACAACGAAGCAGCCATGTTGTTTACTTCGCTCACAAGTAACGTATGTAACGTGAATTGTAAGCTCATAAGAATTAAAAGTAGCTGTATGTCCATATAAGTTCCAATGCATGACGTTAGCCAGCTGACGAGTCTGCACCACCGGCTCTACGAAGCTAACGAGAGCTAGCTAAGTTGTCGTCGTGGCACTCGGCTCCACGATGTGAGGAGGGGTCGGTAAGATGTCCTTTTAATGACATGTTACAGACCACTTCACTCTTCACACGGCCGTTTTCCAACCGTCTCCGTCGGATGCCTGCGAACAAAATGTAACGCAATGATGGACCCCAAAAATACTTTATGATCTTGGAAATAACACATGGAGAAAACACACACACACACACGTGTACTTTGTATCAGTTGACACAGTGTCCGTTAGCTTGGTGGGTTCGGATTATGACATAATTCCATGTGGCCCACATGTATTTGCGCAGTGTGTGAATGTTCACTGTGTCGTGGTTAACATAGCCAGGACAAAGCTTTCCAAAAGGGTCGTAAGTGTCGGGCACCATGAAGTGACAGCTGCTGAACAGCGCCCTGTGCGTTTCTAGTCCACACAGCAGGCTGATGCAAGCGCGTTGAAACGTGGAGGGTCAGATGGAGGAGTGCATCATTTTGTTTTGCATAACAGCTGATCGCTGTGTCATTTGCTTTGCACCAGCATCTCCTGGAAATTGTAATGCTGGACCCAGTGGTTTAAAGTGGTGCCCACTAACTCAGTTTTACTCTGTAGAGGTGAAACCTGAAAAAGCAACACAAAAAAGATTGCTGCAGCTCTGCAACTTGTTATTCGTGGCAGATTGTTGTTGATATGTACTGTGAGCGTGTGAGACAAACCACAAGTCAGGAATGCTGAGAGCATGGAGCAGCTGTGACTCAAGAGATAAAGCGGGTTCTTACTGTCCGTCTGTCAAAGTCTGGATGGTTGTGCCATAGTGTGTGAATGGGCACTTTGAATCGCAGCCTCTGCCATCAGTGTGTGGCAAGGGTGAAGTGCTTTTAGTGGTCAGAAGGTGATGTAAAAATGCATGCCAAACTACATCATTATTATATTTTATATTTGAATGTTTACTTTATATTTTTTGTAACCTGCAAGCATTTTAAAGGTTTGCCTCACTTTTTCTTTCTCATCCCAGAGAATTGTCTGTGGATCTTCCAAAGATCTTTTAGTCGCGCTTTGAGCTGATGCTCCATACGACGTGTATATATGTATTGACATCAAGTCCAAGTGGTTTCATAAAGCCACTTGAGTACTATCTTGTTGGAAAATTACTGCATAAGGCAGGCAATACCTCCAGAACAGTGGTTCTTAAAAGGGGGGTACGTGAGATTTAAAAAATATGTATAAAAAATTAGCATCCTTTCAAAAATAGTTTATCACATATTCAATAAGATTTAAGTGTAAGTTAATAAACTGTATTGTATACATTCTATATTAAATCAGACGCTTATGGCACAGCGCTGTGTATTACATCTCTTTTTTCAACCATGAACAATTTTGCACTGGTCAGTACTTTGTCGCAGGGGGTACTTCACTGGAAAAAGGTTGAGAACCACTGCTCTAGAGAGATCGCATTTTACGCAGTAGCATGAAACAGTGGCGTGAGCGTGCTTTGCATCACAAGACCAGCTCAACCGGTTCACAAACCAAAATGGATGTGAAGATTGACAGTCATGTGGGGTGAAGGTTGTTTTGCACCAAATACACGTTTAAGAATCCAAAACTCCTTTAGTTTCTCTGAAACAGACTTGACTGCAGCTGGTTAAGGCTGTTCAGCGATAATGACACAGGCTCACAACGAACTCTTAACACTGAATTTCCTACTTTGTCCTGCAGGAGCTCTTCTGACAGCAGAGCATGTGAAAGGCAGTGTGCAGGTGTCAGTGGAGGAAGGCAAAGACACCAAGCTTCACGTCTCAGAGTAGGTGACATATCTGCTTCTTCAAGTTGCTCGATGAGCTCCAACTCTACAAACTCGTCGCAAATTTTTTTTTTTCAATTGTTTCTCATTCATTTATACTTTCCCTCCCTCAGTGCGATCCAGTTCAACGATGCCAACTCTATCAGTCGGTACTTGGCCAGAGTGGCTCCCGCTCTTGGCCTTTACGGAGCCAACATGATGGAGCAGACTGAGGTGTGTGTTTGTTTGTTCAGGGACTTTCTGTTCCTTTTGGTGATATTCTCCCCTCATTTAGGAAACTGTCTGGCACCTGTAGGTCGACCACTGGTTGGAGTTCAGTGCTCAGCGGCTATGTGGTCAACCTGCTTTAAGCAAAGCACTGGTGGACTTGGATAAGGCCCTTTCCCTGCGGACCTTCCTGGTTGGACACACCCTCACACTGGCTGACCTATCCATCTGGGCTTCCCTCACAGGTCAGTAGTACCATACAGGATGTACCAGTTTGGAACATTGCCAATGTCTCTGTCAGTTGGTCTCTATTGTAAATGGTCAAATGGAGCAGGACAGATTGTGGTTGTTTCTCTGCAGGTCACGTGGAATGGCCCAGCCAAGGCAAGTCCTTCTCCCACGTCAATCGCTGGTTCTCTTTCCTGAGCTCACAGGTTCCCTTCTCTGCTGTGGGAAACAAGTATGCCAGTAAGAAAGCTTCGTTGAGCAAATCCAACGTAAGTGATTTGTGATTTCATGTTAACGGTCTTTGGAGAGCGTTTATGCTCACTGTAATGGAGAAAACAAAAAAAATATTAGTATTTGGGTGTAAATGATTTTTATTTGTTAACAAAATAACAACAAGCATGTGTCTTGTACAGAAACTGAATTTAAAATTTCATATAAAATCCCTGATTGGTTGATTTTATTATGTTTGTGATCAGTCAGTTCAGACTTGTTTTTCTTTTGGCCTAAGTGGAACTCATGTTGACTGCTTGCGTCTTAGTTGGATGAGAAGAAGCAAGATGTTGGCAAGTTTGTGGATTTGCCAGGAGCCGAGATGGGCAAGGTGGTGGTTCGATTCCCTCCCGAGGCTAGTGGGTGAGTTTTGATCTGGGGTTTAGGAGAGGTTCACGTTTCACATGATCATTTAGTACTTTTTCTAACGGGGTCCAATTGTCTATCTTTGTGTGGCCAGATACCTGCACATCGGCCACGCCAAGGCCGCTCTGCTCAACCAGCACTACCAGATCACGTTCAAAGGCAAGCTCATTATGCGCTTCGATGACACCAACCCCGAGAAGGAAAAGGAGGACTTTGAGAAGGTAAGACATGTACATTTGTTATTACCATAGTACTAGGTAGGAAATTGTAATATCTCTTTATAATTCTGTTTTTAAAAAAAATAACCGCCACAAATCAGAATCAGAAACCATTTATTACGAGGTATCTTTTACAAAGAAGGAATTTGGCTTGCCGGGTTATGTATACAATAGACAATAAATAACAGTCAAAACAGTGCAAGAAAAAGAAACATATAAAATTCACAATAGAATATAAAACAAAGTCGAGAAACAAACAGATAACATAACTTCAAACAAGTGTACTGTAATGTGTAAATAAAAAGTGTATTTAAATATGAACTATGAAGGGTTCTTGAAGCGAACAAGTCCTGGATGGACGGCAGATCGCAGGCTATCACCCTCTCGGCAGAACAATTTATTGAGGAGCAGAGGATGGACTCAACGATGGCTGTGTAGAAGTGCACCATCATTGTCTTTCTTTAAGCTGCTGGGTTTTGTGTTCTTATTTCTACTCGTGTTTATTGCGCTTCTCAGGTGATCCTGGAAGATGTTGCCATGCTCCAGATCAAACCAGACCAGTTCACCTACACAAGCGACCATTTTGTCACCATAATGGGGTTTGCGGAACAGCTGCTCGCTGAGGGCAAAGCCTACATCGACGACACGCCGCCTGAGCAGATGAAGCTGGAGAGGGAGCAGCGCGCCGAGTCCAAACACAGAAATAACAGTACGCCTGTTCCCCTGTCACTGTGAATATTTAAAGGTGCGAGTTAGCGGAGCTCTCTAAAAGGGACACTTTCTCTCCCCAACTTCTGTAGCGGTGGAGCAGAACATGAAGATGTGGTCCGAGATGAAAGCTGGGACGGAGAACGGTAAGGCCTGCTGCATGCGGGCCAAGATCGACATGAACTCCAACAACGGATGTCTGAGAGACCCCGCCCTCTACCGCTGCAAGACCGCCCTTCACCCTCGCACCGGAAGCACCTACAAGTACTTCACTTAACTAAGTCCAGGGAGAGGGGCAGGCTACATTATTAGGCCTCACGATTTTAAATATAAAAAAGCCTAACAATTTTCACTTTGACATTTGGAGTATCAACCTCACATATTGGGCATATTGAAATACCCTCCCAAGTATTAATTGTTCAAACTGTCCACTATCATTCTTTCCAGCGTCTACCCAACGTATGACTTTGCCTGTCCCATCGTGGACAGTTTGGAGGGTGTGACCCACGCTCTCAGGACCACCGAGTACCACGATCGCGACGAGCAGTTCTACTGGATAATCGACGCGCTGCGCCTCAGGAAACCTTACATCTGGGAGTACGCCCGGCTCAACCTCAACAACACGGTGCTGTCCAAGAGGAAGCTCACCTGGTTTGTCGAACAGGGATACGTTGATGGATGGTAGGTGTTTTGATTCATTTGGTGCTTAGACGTGTGTCTGTCCGAAACATATGCGACGTCTATTTCTTCTGTTCCCTCTTGGTGGCCTTTCACAACCTCCTCCTACTCCCTCCTTTATTCCTCCCTTCTTCTCTTTACCCTTACCCCCACCCCTTTTTCCATACCCCATCTTCCCCTTTGACTTTTCTCATCTCGTCCTCCAGGGATGACCCTCGCTTCCCTACTGTCAGAGGAGTCCTGAGGAGAGGAATGACTGTTGAGGGTTTGAAACAGTTCATAGCCGCCCAGGTACATCAAATCTAGAGATGGGCAGCACAAATGCCACGAGTCCTCTCTAAAACATAGACAGGACTTGATCATTGCCGATAAAGAATGAACAAGAGATGACATTCTCAACTCTCTGCCAGACCAAAATATATATATATATATATATATATATATATATATTTTGTTACCTGAATTTTTTTTCCTCCATTTTCACATATAGTTGTGTCCATGATTACGTAGATGACATAATTACCTTTTTTTTGTTTCCTCTTTTGAGTGTCAAAATGTCAAAATGAAGGACTTAAAAGTTGGCAAATGAGTCAAAATGTCAAAATGCATTTTGTGCAAAAAGCTTCTGCATCAGCTAAAACCATGTTTTTCTTTCATCCACCTCCTTCCAGGGTGGATCACGGTCAGTGGTGAACATGGAGTGGGACAAGATCTGGGCCTTCAATAAGAAGGTAGACTTTTCTTCTTTTGTCATCTCGCATCTAAGCCCGGATAGTGTGCACCTCGCCGTATACGTAACTGGTCACACCGACGGATTCTGACATGGAAAAATGTTTCAAGGATCCGTCTGTGAGGCCATCGTTGAACTGTATCTTGTAAGATACAGCTGCAGATATTTTTGAGTCACTGCAATTTACGTAGTGTGCTAGTTTGGAGAGAAAAGGGCTAATTGTGTGTTCCTTTGACTTGGCTTTTTATCGGTAGAGCATGTCCTGAATGAATCTGACACTGTGATTGACAGAGGTTCAGAGAATGGGCCGTGGGTTCGCTGCTGGCATGGCTTCTTTCTGCTTCGCTTTTCTCATTCTATTGAGCGCTTTCATTTGCTCCCCGGTTTCCTGCCTCATTACCTCCGCCCTCCATATCCCCCCACCCCCTCTCCTCCCGCTCCCGCTCCCCAATAACACTGAAAACTTTTAAAAACCAAGTCAGCCGCCCCATTTCATGTCCCACATTTGATTGTAGTCGTGTTTTGTTGTCCCCATTTTCATCTGTCTGGACACCGGTATTGCTTTCCTCTGTGTGGTCTTCCTCGCTGGCAGTCGCTGCTTCATCCCAGAGTCAAGTGAAAGGTGTAAAGCTTATAGTTTAAAAGGTGCACATAAATGAAGACAGCATACTTATCTTGGGAAAGAACGTGGGAGACAGTTGGCGTCAGGTTGACACTTAGAAACAAAACTTCGGCTTCATTTGCATGTCCCACTAACACACTTCTTCCTGCCCTCTTCAGACAGTTTCATGCCTCGAAAGCTTCCTTACGTAAACTTGCCAATATTTAGATTTGCTGGAAGAGCCGCTCATGTTTCTATGTGGCTGCAGACATTCTTCACAGTTGCTTTTTTTGATGGTCAAATATTAATCTTAGGCCTCTGAGTTGTATGCATTTGTTATTAATTAAATTAAAATAAACACATAGGCCCTTTCCTCGAAAATTGCGTACCCAAACTAAAAAGGGTGTATCTCTGCAACCACTAGGGCTATTTGAATAATTGGGGTGCTATAATGAAAGGCTACACATGTGAGATTTTGTTTATAATTGTAAATATCAGTCTATATGTTACTGGTTAAGAGTAAATGAAGATGACATACAGCAAAAAATTAAAAGGTTTCAGGTCCACCTAGAAAACAAACGCTCTTTCAGGATGATTATTTCTTGAATGGCTTTCGTTTGTATGCCGATAAATAGTCGGTGCAAAACGTGTTCACCGAACTGCAATCTGTCGGCTATCATCTGACCAAGACTGAGCTTTTTTAAGAAGCTTTTTGATTTAATTCATCTGCATACCTTTGCAGACAGCTTTTTATAGATGAGACGTCAACTCTCAACTCCATTCTCTCGTCTCGGGTTGCTAATCAGACTTTAAACGAGGACGGAAGAGCTAGTTTCTACACCGAAGCCCCAGAAATATTTGCTTAGTTGCATCAGACTGATAGCTGATGGGTTAGAGATGGATGCAGAAGTGACTTGATGGAGTTTAGCACAGCGTTCTCTCAGGACAGGAGTCGTAGAAAGGTGTAACTGGTTGTATTGAGGAAAAAGCAGTGAGGGGAAATAATGTAAACGTTCCATTCTATGTAAATGTGTCTCTTCCTCTCCTCTCTCTCTTCCTCCCTCCTTGTATCTGACATTAAACAGCATCTCACTCTTCTGTTTCCAAGCTGCCAATTAGCTGTCTGAAGGTACTCCCCCACCTCCCGCTCCACCTCCTCTTGCTCATTTCCACCCACTCCCTCCATCCCCCCGCTGACGCCATGGGCCGGTTTATCTGAAAGTCCGCCAGCAGCCTTCACTGTTTTACCAACCGATCAGATGTATAGCGCATCCACATAATGACTGGTTACCTGTCAAGAACAAACGCTGTTAGAAAGCAAAGGACAGCAGAGCTTTTGTAGCAGGAAGTCAGAGACATGTGAGAGACACTGGGAGTCTCCACCAGCTCCCAGGTGCTGCTTTAAAGCTGTTGCCTGACCTCATTTTGGAGGATGCAGCAAAGAAGTGATAGGAAAACTAGTTATTTTATGTTGGATTCTCTGAAACTCTGAATTGGCTGCTTATGTGAAAGCTATCTTGTATCATGGCGCGAAAATGTGTAAGATTGATCAAGTTGGGCCTCTTTGAAACCCTCCACTTCCACCTCTAAGTCATATAATTTAGATAATGATATATAGTTGTTTTTTTAATTGGTTGTTTAATAAATGAGTGTTTGAAACAACCACTTGGTGAAGATTATTTTTGTATGCATCAGTACGGTTTGAAGACATTTTGTGTAAAATGAACAAAACCATTTCAATTGAAGTTATAGAGAACAATGTGAGTTGGTATGTGCTTATCAGTTGTGTAACAAGATGCCTCGGTTTTAAGCTTTCACTGGTTTTATTCGGATTCAAGCTGATTCTGAAACATGTTGACATAAACGTAGTGAGCCGTCTGCTTGCTTTGGCGTTGAAGCAAGTACATGTGGCTGTTGGAGGTGGACGGAGCTGTTGAGAAATTTTTTGGGAGGGATGTTAATATTCAAATGTAACCTGGCTTTTGTCAGAACTAAAGTAGAAAGAATAAGAAACAATGCTGGGATGCTATGATAGCTTGTCCCCCGAGGAAATGCCATTTGTTCATACCGGACACCAAACCAGTTATGGAAACTTTTTGAACTACTACGGTTAGACTGCATTGTCGGGATGTTCGAGTCCACAGCCGCTGAATGATTTGGGATTAAGATAGATAGAATTAACAGAGGAATTTAAAAAACGCAGGCGTGAGTCTGTACAAAACCGACTAGTTACATAAACTGCTAAAGAGTCAAGTGTTACTTCCTCCTCGCTTAATCTGTTTCTCTCCATCTATTCCCTCCCTTTTCATCCTTTAACCCATTGCAGCTTTTTGAGCGAGTACTTGAGATATTTCCTCTTCATTTATTAAGTACATCCACTTTATTTAACATGTTCATTCTTTGACGTAAGCGTTCAAAAAGTGCATCACACTTGTTATTATTTTAAATGAGCATGTAAATGTATAATTGTCTGGTTGTAAACTGAGCATTTCGACCGGTGCCATTCCATCATTGGTAAAGCACAGGACTATAATGCTGTGAAGCACGATGCTTCTGCCATCGGCTGGTTTAACATGTAGTTTGTTGGTGGTGTTGGTCTGCTTCTGCTTGGATATCATTCAGTCCATCGTTTGACTTCTTAAACAGTGTAACAGCTGGCTGGTAAAATAGTGAAAGCGAGAAGGTGACTGAAGAAGCGGCTGAAGAAAAGCTTGTTTCCCTCGACTGCTCACGCTCATGATTTCGCTCACAAAATCCGCCTTTCTTCCTCCACGTCGTCTTCTTATGCGTCACGCTTTCTCTGCTCGTCAGCTTCTGAGCTGGGTTAAGTTTTCTATCCACTTTTGATTTGATTTTGAAGAAAAGTTGCATCCTTTTCTGCTTTGTCCTTTCATTACACAGCATTTTGGATGGAGAGATTGCTGCTTCTTTCACTGACCTGTGTCCGTGTGTTTGTCTGTCTGTCTGTCTGTCTGTTTGTCTGTGTGTGTCTGTGTGTGTGTGTGTGTGTGTGTGTGTGTGTGTGTGTGTGCGCACGTCTTGTGTTAGGTCATTGACCCGGTCGCTCCCAGGTACACAGCTCTGTCCAGCTCCTACGTGGTTCCTGTCTCCATCTCAGAGGCTACAGAGGAGATGAAGGAAGTCGCCAAACACCCCAAGGTCAGAGCAACACCGTAATCAGCAGACTTCCAGCTTAAAAATATCTAATGCAAGAGATTTAAAACATTTTTTGTTGATGCTAATTTTTGCCATATCATCTTCTGTTTTGTCCAGGTTCTGTATTTTTATCTCTCTTCATTAGAACACCTTTTTTTTTTTTACCTGCTCTTATGTTTCTGCAAAGCAGAAGTAGAAAGCAAGCAACAGGAGGCGGATGTGCTGCATATTCACACCTGTTGACCCGTTTGTGTCTTCACATGATTTGAATAGCAATTCAGTTCTGCGTCTCTGTTACAAACAACACTGTACTGCCGCGTTACACACACGTGCTTTAAGAGGCCATTGCAATCTCATGTCTGTGTCCTTCCAGAACGAAGAGGTGGGCATGAAGAAGGTTTGGTACGGTCCTCGAGTTCTGGTCGAGGGAGCCGACGCCGAGACATTCGCAGAGGGCGAGATGGTCACCTTCATCAACTGGGGCAACCTCATCATCACTAAGATCAACAAGTATGTAGGATCATCGTCCGGAGTGTAGCGGGGAGAGTTGCACAAAAGTAACGAAACGCACACTTTTATCACTGCTCAGGGGGGCCGACGCTAAGGTCGTGTCCATGGAGGCTCGCCTGAATCTGGAGAACCAGGACTTCAAGAAGACGACGAAGATCACGTGGTTGGCCGACACCAACAGTGCCCCGCTACTGCCCACTATCTGCATAAACTACCTGCCTATCATCTCCAAAGCCGTCATCACCAAAGACGACGACTTTAAGGAATACATCAATAAAACCAGCAAGGTCTGTTTTGTGGCGCGCGTTCTTCGTCTTATGCCGTCCGTCTCGCATTTGTCCTTTTTTTTAAAAAGATAAATAAAATGTTTTGGTTGATTGTCTCAGCTGGAGGAGAAGATGCTCGGCGATCCTTGTCTGCAGACCCTGAAGAAAGGCGACATCATCCAGCTCCAAAGGCGGGGCTTCTACATCTGTGACGAACCCTACGAGGCCATCAGGTGAGGGGGAAGGACCCGTTTGTTTGATTAAACCGTCGACAAATACTTGGATCTCGCTATGTTGGTCTGTTTCTAACTGTGGTTAACGTCTTCAGTCCTAACAGCTGTAAGGAAAGTCCCTGTGTGCTGCTCTACATTCCCGATGGACACACCAAGGACATGCCGACTGCTGGATCAAAGGACAAGAGCAAGAGCCAGGCCTCCAGCAAAACTGTGAGTGCTTTTGGAAAAAACCTCCAAACCTTTTTTTTTTTTAACTTACAATCAGTATTTTGCTTGAACCCAATTATATCTGCAAATCAGACTTGTAATCTGTGTATAAAACTCACCTCAAGTCAGCTTGTTGGTCATTTAGAGCACTCTGATCTTTTGTTTCTTAGCATCCACTAATTGTGAACGTGAAATATATTCTTAAGAAGCGAAAAGGGGTGTTCAGCCCTGGGCTGGGAACAGCCAGAAGTTGTGGGAGGAGTTAGCTGTGTTGGGACATGAATAGAAGCAGAAACCTGAGCTCTAGTGATCGATAACTGGTCTAACCAGTAATGCAAAGATTGGTCAAACGATAGCTAGATTATGCATATATAGGCTTTGAGTGCAGATCGACAAGTAACGTCGGTACCTCGGTACGTCGGATTTTGCTCTTCGGTGTTTTTAAATATGTCATTTTGTTCTTGTCTCAGCCTGCCTCGACCCCTGCCAAAGCTGCCTCGACTCCTGCCAAAGCTGCCTCGACCCCGGCGCCAGTCGCAACCTCAGCCAGTGACTTGTTCTCGAAAATTGTAGCACAAGGAGAAGCTGTCCGTCAACTAAAGGTCGCCAAGGCTCCTAAAGACGAAGTGGAGAAGGCCGTTCAGCAGCTGCTCTCTCTTAAGGTACATCAGCTGGGATGAAAATCAATAAGAGGACTCTTTTTATTTAAATGTTTGCAATAGCATTCTTACTTTTTATCTTTTTCTCTCTCTCTGCAGGTGCAGTTTAAGCAGCAGACGGGTATGGACTACAAACCGGGCATGGCCCCTCCCACCTCTGATCTAGCCCCGCCCACCACATCGACAGACGCCGCCTCTTGTCCGTTCACTCAAATTACCCAGCAGGGCGAGCTGGTCAGGAAGCTGAAGGCAGAGAAGGCGCCTAAGGTAGCTGGATGTTTGTCTCATAACTCAAGGGTCCACTTCTGCTCGTCCACTCACTCTTCATGTCTCCGTCCAACAATCTGTCGTTCATTGATCTTGTGCTCATCGCTCTGAGTGATTCGTCCGGTCATCCCTCGTGTCATCACGTCCAAATTTGTTTTTGTGGTCGCTTGCTGCTCGTGTCCATAATGATTTTGTCCCGTCCATGCGCATGTCCCCCCACGTCATTTGCATGCCAATCAAGTGTCCATAACTACCTGCAACAATAAGCTGGTTTGTTGATGGCACCAGGACCAGATTGACATCGCAGTGAAGCAGCTCCTCGCTCTCAAGGCGGAGTTTAAAAAGATGACTGGTCAAGATTACAAACCTGGGATGGCCCCGACTGCTCCTGCCTCTTCCTCTGCTCCTTCTCCTGTGGCCTCTTCCTCCTCCTCCCCCTCTTCTTCTTCCTGCTCTTCTTCTGGCCTGTATGAGCGTGTTTCACAACAGGGGGAGAATGTGAGGAAACTGAAGTCTGAAAAAGCCCCCAAGGTATTCTGATGCAGCCAGTAGAGAATGACAAAGTGACAGAATATTTATAAAAAAAACACATAATCATGCAAATTGATGAGCTATCTATTCTCCCTAATAAAGAGTATCTCATTACTCATACAAACGCCATTAAAAAAAAATTCACATTTCTAAGATGACCAAGATGTCTTTAATGCCAAGTAAATTAACTTGACTAGATAAAGGTAGGCATCATTCCAGGTTCTCGAGATCATCTCTGATCCAGGAAGGCCTCCGTACAGGTTTCATACAGTCATGAAACACCTTGAAAAGTAGTCTGTGTTTTTAGTAGTATGTGTTTTATTCAGTCAATCATTACAATAAGTAAAGCCACAATCTAATGTACAAAATAGGTCACGGACATTGAAAATAGTAATTTTTTAGGTACTGAAAAGTTTTAAAAAGTTCATGGAAATACCGGTACATGTGGTTCAGTTAATCAATACAAAACAAATCTACATTACAGTCCTTGAAGTAATGCAACAAGAGCTATTTCTTGTCTTATTTTATATGCTTAATGTAATGATTGTCGAACAGGATTATGCAAACGACAAGTCTTAGTAAAATATATGCGAAAGGGACTCCGAATGGTTACAGTGCATACCACATCACCGCTAGTCCCCATTTTGATTTCCACCTTGCTGGACCTTTGCTGCATGTCGTAACTTTTTCTCTTACGCATTTTCAAAGCTGCATCTATATCTTCCTCTGTTCGCCAACTGGGCTACAATGAAAGCGGTCTATTTCGACGTCTTATTGCGGTTTGACCCTTTTGCAAAAACAGATAGATTTGGGCTGTCGGTACAGTTTAGTAGATGTCTACCATAGCCAAAGACGAACAAGCTAATTTTCCGTTTAAAAGACATCTAATATCGGTTGATACGTAGACACGACAACGTGGCTAAATTTTATCATCCTAATACAAATATTTTTACCCGGTGCTACTGTTAATTATGCTCATGTGTTGATATGACAGTGTTTACCCTTTCCAGGATAATACAAATATGAAGTGAGTCACAGTATCCTCGTCCGTGTGTCCCCAGGACCAGGTGGACGCTGCAGTGAAGCAGCTGCTTGCCCTGAAGGCCGAGTACAAACAGGCCACGGGCCAGGAGTACAAACCTGGAGCGGCTCCAGTCCAGAAAGTCCAGGCCCCAGTCCAGAACAGTCCCAGCTCTGCCCCTGCTTCCACCGGCCTGTATGAGAAGGTCTCTGAGCAGGGAGAAGTGGTCAGGAAGCTCAAGGTCGAAAAGGCCTCCAAGGTGAGACTATAAACTGCAGCATCACAACTACTACTAGCAGGGTTTTCCCTGCTTTCAGAGTCCTTATATATACGGCTAGTCCCGCAACTGTGACTGCTGCGAGGAGTAAATGGTTTGCTTCATGCTGGCTGTTTATCAGGACCAAGTTGAGGCTGCAGTGAAGCAGCTGCTTGCCCTGAAGGCCGAGTACAAACAGACCACGGGCCAGGAGTACAAACCTGGAGCGGCTCCAGTCCAGAAAGTCCAGGCTCCAGTCCAGAACAGTCCCAGCTCTGCCCCTGCTGCCACCGGCCTGTATGAGAAGGTCTCTGAGCAGGGAGAAGTGGTCAGGAAGCTGAAGGTCGAGAAGGCCTCCAAGGTGAGACTATAAACTGCAGCATCACAACTTCTACATATCCATCTACTACTAGTGTTTGTCCGGCTTTCAGAGTCACTACAATTTTGGCTAGTCCCGCAACTCTCACTGCTGCTACGACTAAATGGTTTTCTTCTTGCTGGCTGTTCATCAGGACCAGGTGGACGCTGCAGTGAAGCAGCTGCTTGCCCTGAAGGCCGAGTACAAACAAGCCACTGGCCAGGAGTACAAACCTGGAGCGGCCCCAGTCCAGAAAGCTCAGGCCCCAGTCCAGAAAGTCCAGGCTCCAGTCCAGAACAGTCCCAGCTCTGCCCCTGCTGCCACCGGCCTGTATGAGAAGGTCTCCGAGCAGGGAGAAGTTGTCAGGAAGCTGAAGGTCGAAAAGGCCTCCAAGGTGAGACTATAAACTGCAGCATCACAACTTCTACTACCAGTGTTTTCCCTGCTTTCAGAGTCCTTATATGTTCGGCTAGTCCCATAACTGTCACTGCTGCTGAGACTAAATGGTTCTCATTGTGCTGGCTGTTCATCAGGACCAGGTGGAGGCTGCAGTGAAGCAGCTGTTGGCTCTAAAGGCTGAGTATAAACAGCAGACCGGACAGGATTACAAACCTGGAGTACAAGCTAGCCAAGCCCAGACTCAGTCCAGCTCTTCCTCGAACAAGCCCAGCTCTCCCCCGCAAGCTGATGAACTCTTCTCCCAGGTGACCCAACAGGGGGAGCGCGTGAGAAAGTTGAAATCCGAGAAGGCCCCCAAGGTAAGGAGAAAATCACAGAAGTGGAGTTAAATAAGCGGCTAGTACTGGAGAGGAAAAGAACAACTGTGTTTCCATTTCAGGACCAGGTGGATGAAGCTGTGAAGACTCTCCTGGACCTGAAGAGCCAGTACAAGACGCTTACTGGACAGGACTACAAACCAGTGGCCGCTGCTGGAGCCACCGGAGGGGAGGACAAAAACCGCAAGGAGAGGGAGAACAAGTCTGAGAAACAGGGAGGAGGAGGACCAGGAGGAGGGAAGAAGGGTAAAGGAGACAAAGCTAACCAGGGCAAGGAGGCTTCAGGAGGAGCAGGAGGAGGCCCAGGAGAGGGCCAAGGACCTAAGAAACAAACACGGTGAGAGACTGGAAACGGAGATAGAAGGCGAGGGGTTAAGAAGTAGATCCAGATGATGATGAACTCGCCTTTTCTTCATCTGGCACCAGTGTGAAATGTTACCAGCCATGTTTAGTATAAAATGGACTCCATAATGGCGAGTTTTGTCTGACTTCAGATAAAATCCTTTTAATTATAACAATCAATACTGTGAACATTGTTGTAAGAATACTTGGTAGGGCTGAACGATTAAAAAAAAAAAAGTACATCTTAATTGTGTTTTGTCTTTGACTATTGTTGCAATTGCGATTTTAGAGAAAATGATAATTTCTACATTAACATTTTTATTGAAAAATATATTCAAATGATTGTTTTTTTGTATTTGCTCAATTCTGTGCCAAACTAAGTTTTCTTTCTAAAGTCTGTACAATTGGCTCGGACTTCTACGGCAATATTTAATTGAAATAGTATTTTGACATATTTCTTTGTTTAAATACTGCGCCTCCTATTTATTAGTTGCAGGACGCCATGTTGCGATTTTAATGTTTCAATAAGATGTGTAGAACTAATACTGAGGAACAAAACATTGTTGTACTTTTTGCATCTGAAGTCAACGTGTCTACTTCGAACTCTTTACCGTCTTTCTCTGTTAGTGCAGATTTAACCTCCCGCGTGATTTTCTAAACATCAACTTGCTGTCAGTTTTATTCTGACGTCTAACTATAGGAAAAGTATTCCCACGTCATCCTGCATGGGCGGCGAGGCTCTGCAGACTGAAGAAAGGTGAAAGGGTGGAAAGGCAGTCAGATGAACAGATGCATGGCAAGATCATATGGCAGTTGGGGCCAATTAAGTGTCTCGTTTTGAACTGCCCTTTCTGTTTTTTGGACACGTTGAAATGAGACATTTCATCAGCGAGATGCATTGGTTTTGCACACAAAGACCGTGAACATTCAGCGGGTAGTTGTATTTCAACCCTACGCTGCCGTGAGTTGTACACTTTTAGTCTTTAAACAAATACTGGAGCGGTGACACGTTGTGGGGACAGAGGCACATGCTTGGATTTCTTACCTGGACGCCGAAGATGGATCGTCTGTACACGGCACAACCCTCTGCTACAGTTGCTTAACGACTGAAGAAGGTTTTTGTCTTTTTTGTTTTCACATTTGGTGAGTTTTTAATGGTTGGTGTGTTTTTCCTCTGCTTGATCAGTGCTTGTCGTCTGCTGTAAGCCTTGTGGATGAAACGTGATCACTCCTTGATAGACTGCACTATACACACATGCATACATGCATACATACATACAACATTCTGCATGGTTTTCTATCCAGAGTATATACCAAACACATCAGCGCCCTTAAACCCTGAAGACCTTCTGAAGTTGATACGGTTTTGATCTAAGATGCAAAAGTATTAAAACTTCTGTTCCTCAGATAAAGACTTATATAATCACGATCACACTATTGCCCCAATAATGGAGATTAAGCTTGTTGCCTTCAAGGTGCAGCTCCATCTCTGTGGTGTCAGTTAGTTGGTAGCCGGTTTGCTGCCTTTGTTGCTACCAATGTTAGCTTTCAGTTGCATGGTCTGCGCTGGCAATGGCTGTGTGTTTTTTGTTCGAATTCTGTTAATGTTCCCAAGTACTCGGGGCTGTATCGAATAGTTTGTTCAAACCTAGTGTTTCTGCACAGTGACGGATAAAGATGAAGGCTGCACTGATAGTATTTATGTGACATTATTTGGAGAAGTACATTTCAGGGGTGGTTGTCAAAAAATCTATTTAAAAAAAAAAGGTGGATGGAATCATTTAAATGTTTTTATCAAGCAAAATATTCTGCTTCAGTCCATGTTTGTTGGCCTTTCAAAATCTGCAGTTTCACTGAGGCCAGAAGCAGATCTGCTCTCTCGCTTGTCGCAGTCAAAAGGTTGGCACATCTGCATTAAGGAGGCGGACAAGCAGCAATCTATCAACACCATAACATCCATTTATACAACCACAATGACACAAAATATATTATTTTTCCTTTTTAAGGGAGATGACAATCTTGATTTTGAAAAAGCCTCAATGGAAGTTCTGAAAGTTTAAAAAATGACGTTCGATACAGCCTGCGCCTAGACTCACTAACCAGGAGGCATGGCCTGACATATTGGAGTTGTGTTAATGTCTGCTCTGCAACTGTATTTGGCAGCGCTCAATCACCACTGCCTTTTCAAATTGACACTATTCTTTCAGTTTGTTTCCACTTAATATGAAGTGGAGACAAAAAAAGAAATCTTCTCTTCTTTAAAAAAAAATCTGACGTCTACAACCAAAAAAACAATAAATGCAATTGTTGTTTTGGAGCTCCTAATTTCAAGGTTGCGTCACACTAATGTCGTTGTCTTGTCTCCCTGCAGGTTGGGCTTGGAGGCCAAGAAAGAGGAGAACCTGGCTGACTGGTACTCTCAGGTGACTTACCCCTCCCACCCCAATACAAGTTGTTCTATGTCCAGAAAATAAGCCATTTAAAACACTGAAATGTCATTTTAAAGGATTCCTTCCTAATATAATGTTGCCCCTCCCCCCTCCAGGTCATCACTAAAGCAGAGATGATCGAGTACTACGACGTTAGCGGCTGCTATGTGCTGCGGCCCTGGTCCTACTCCATTTGGGAGGCCATTCAGGACTTCTTTGACCGGGAGATTAAGAAATTGGGTGTGGAGAACTGCTACTTCCCCATGTTTGTCTCTCAGGCTGCCCTGGAGAAGGAAAAATCCCACATAGAAGATTTTGCTCCAGAGGTAAAAAAGAGAAAAAAAAGTTTTTAAAAAAAGGACGTCCTTTGAGGATGAGGGGGATAAAACACAACTTTTAATAATCGTATAACATAATCCTTTTAATGCCGATGTCGTCGTCAGGTTGCTTGGGTAACCCGGTCAGGAAAGACGGAGCTGGCGGAGCCCATTGCTGTCAGACCCACCAGCGAGACAGGTCTGAACCGCAGCTCACACATACAATGAACTTATCTTATTTTTTTGGTTTTATTCACGGTTTTGCCGTTCCATATGAACCTGCGGTCTGTTTTTGTTTTTGCTTCAGCGATGTACCCTGCCTACGCCAAATGGGTCCAGTCCCACAGAGACCTGCCAATCAAGCTCAACCAGTGGTGCAACGTCGTGGTCAGTGTCCTCCTACTGTCGCATCTACGACATCTTCATCAGCGATTGCCGTTCCAAACCTCCCACTTGTGCATCTTTTGTTTTCTTTTCATAATTACAAGCGTGTTAAAGAAAGTCGGTCCACAGGCGACTGAAGTTGTTTTTCCTCTCTCTCCCCTGCTTCTCCCTCCAGAGATGGGAGTTCAAACACCCGCAGCCCTTCCTGAGAACGAGAGAGTTCCTGTGGCAGGAGGGACATTCAGCCTTTGCCACCAAGGAGGAGGCAGCCGAGGAGGTAACGGCCGCGCTGCGTCACATCTACCAAGAGCACGCCTCTGTCTGTTATCTGTGATGCGATACACCTGAAGTGTTCTCGATGTTATCCGAGCCGAGATGTGTACTTACTTCCTGCGCCTACATTTGTTCCATTGTTTTTTCTTCCCCGTGCTGTATTGTGCAAAACTTAAGATTGTGTCTGCTTTACACATTATACAGGGTTCTTACGCTTATGGGAAAACCTTGAAAAGTCATGGAATTTTAAAATGCTTATTTCCAGGCCTGGCAAAGTCCTTAAAAAATAAAATAAAATCCCAAACGTTTTGGGAAAGTCATGTAAATGTGTTATATTCATAAGTTCATGACATTCATTTACATTGAGTTTGAAATAATGAATATGCTTTTAAAAGTAAGACGCTCAAAATATAAGCAGGCATACATACAGGCATCTACATAAATGTTTATTCTTTTAATCACACTATTGACTTCAGTTGTGTCATTCAAGGTATAGTGTATGCTTTAGAATCCTCATTGTTAGTTTAAATACTAAGTTTTCTCACTTTTTCATGAAAAGCCATAGAAATCCATTGGTCAAAAATGTGTATGAACCCCGATTTATGTATCTGCAGGTGCTTCAGATCCTGGATCTGTACGCCCGGGTGTACGAGGAGCTGATGGCGATCCCCGTGGTGAAGGGAAGGAAGACGGAGAAGGAGAAGTTTGCTGGAGGAGATTACACCACCACTGTGGAGGCGTTCATCTCCGCCAGCGGCCGAGCCATTCAGGTACTGTGGTGCACGGCTCCACTTCATTTCATCCTTTCACACAGAGGCCAGCAGGATATGAGCTGCAGCGAAAACAGACAGGGATAACTTTTCTATTCTTTTTATTCGTAATCCTCATGCAGTCAGACAGCGATCGGTCAGAGTCGGATGTTTTGTAACAAAATAAACATTGCGTTGCATTGCCTCGTGCTTCCTCAGGGTGCCACGTCTCACCATCTCGGTCAGAACTTCGCCAAGATGTTCGAGATCATCTTTGAGGATCCGAAGAAGCCGGGTGAGAAACAGCTGGTTTTCCAGAACTCCTGGGGAATCACAACCAGGACCATCGGTGTCCTCACCATGGTCCACGGAGACAACATGGGACTCGTACTGCCACCCAGGGTGGCCTGCCTCCAGGTAGACACACACACAGACATGGAAATACAGCAGGTTAACTGCCAAATGTGTAATGACGTACCCAGTAAGCCCATGTCCCGCTTTTCACCCCTCTCTCGTACAGCACTTGTTGAAAATCTCTCTTCTTTTTTTCCCCAGGTTGTCATCATCCCATGTGGGCTCACTGCCTCCCTGCCGGAGCAGGAGAAGGAGGCGGTGTTGGCTCAGTGCACGAAATACAAGAACAGGCTGCAGGCCGTCGACGTCAGGGTGAAAGCAGACCGCCGAGACAATTACTCCCCAGGGTGGAAGTTCAACCATTGGGAGCTCAAGGTCAGGAAATAACATGACGATAACCGCGGTGGTTAATGAAGCGTTCAGCTGAAGACGGCAAAATGAGACAAGTAGATAAGAGCCTGGATTGCTGTGAAGGCATTGATAGTGACTGTATCTCTCTCTATCTCTTCACTGTTTCTATCTCCGTATGTCTGCGTGCTTTCCTCCAGGGAGTTCCCATCCGTCTGGAAGTGGGTCCTAAGGATATGCAGCAGCGTCAGTGCGTCGCGGTGAGGAGAGACTCGGGCGCAAAGGTGACCATTCCAGAGGACGAGGTGGAGAAGAGGCTGGTCGCCCTGTTGGAGGACATCCAGAGCAGCCTGTATAACAAGTAAGATGCAACACTTTTCACTCGGGTCAGACTCTGCAGACAGCTTCACATATTAGAGTTCAAGTACAAGACCACAGAAAGGCATGTTTTTGTTGTTATGGGGGGGAAAAAGCTTCAGTGAAACCTTTTTCGCCTGCTCTAAATCTCACTGAAAGGATTTTAACACCATGGCCCAATCCCGAGCTCCGCCCTCACGGACTTCGCAGGAGGCCTTGAAGTTTTAGTTTTGTCCCACTGTCACATCGTCGAGTGTTTGAGGGCTCTCCGGCAGACATTTTGAGCCCTTTATGAACCCTTTCCGTAAGTCAGCATTTGATGCCGACTTTGCCTAAGGGAATTACCCACAGTTCATAGCAATGTGACGTTAAACACACAGTTCCCAATGGAAGAAGGGAGACATAAAAGAATGAAAGGTAAACAAAGAGGCATGTGGGCGTTTAGCCCGAAAAATAACCTTTAAACTACAACATTACAGATTAAAAGATGAAACATAAAAACACATCAAATCAGAGGAATGCATGTTGAAATTATATACATATAGATATGTTTTTACATGCATCAACATTTTAATTTGACAAAAAAAGAGTAAATGGATTATTTAAAATGACTTTATCTCATGATGAAGACGTTCAAATCAGTGAATAAAAAGTATAAAATAAATACACAATTGTACACTATTTTTTATGTATAAATACATAAATATATGTTGCAGCAAAGTTATGACGCATTCATATTTACACCAGTTCAAGCCCTCACAGCCTCTCAAACACTTAGCAGGTGACGTCAGTAAGTCCCGGAGGGTTCAGGGTTTGAGGATTTAGGGTGGAGATTGGGCCCATTGTGTTTCCACCCCCAACCAGCTGAGGGCAACGTTGTGTCATAAATGACATCCACTGACTGACAGATGCAGCTGTGAAATAAAAATACACAGAATTGCAGCAGAATGAACACATGCTTACTTGTTCATAAATGCACAAGGAGATTAATGGAAGTGTTGTCACGCGTGTGCCCGTCAGAGCTTCGGATGACCTGAAGAGGAACATGGTGCCCGCGGACACGATGGAACAGTTCCAGAGGGAGTTGGACCAGAACAAGGTGAGCAGCACAAGCCACGACGTCACCGCGGCACACAGCATTTCATGTTCCCAGTGATTGACGGTACGTTGACCTTGTTTTTGCAGATTGTCCAGATCCCGTTCTGTGGAGGAATTGCGTGCGAGGATTGGATCAAGAAAACCACTGCCAAGTACGTCCGACGTATCACCTTCGACCATTATTTGTACAGATGATGATAATGAGTATCCATAAAATATACATATGGAAGAAGCACATCTGGGGATATAGTCAAGATTCATTATATACTACGATGTATTTTTTTTCATTCACATCTGGGTTTTCTTTGTATGCCAACTGTAATATGATGTTTTACTGTCTATGTTAACCTCATTTTGCTTTTTTGTTTTACATTTCAACCCTTAAAAGACATTGTTGTGTTTGCTGTTTTCCGTAGGGACCAGGACCTGGAGCCTGGAGCTCCTTCCATGGGAGCCAAGAGCCTCTGCATCCCCTTCTCACCACTGAAGACGCTGCAGCCCGGTCAGATGTGCATCAGCGGCAAGGAGCCCGCCCAGTACTACACCCTGTTCGGACGCAGCTACTAAGCACACGGGGATGAACATCTTAGTTGAAAAGGGCTTTCCTACCTTCACTCATGTATTTCTTTTTGTCCGATCTCTCGTTAGCATATTGGGTGACAGGGGGAGTCAGGTGACTGGACTGTGGTATTAGTTAGACTGGAAAGATAACTAATTTCTTTTCTTTTTTTTAAACATGTTAACACAATTATGAACGCATCTAGACGAAAGTAGATGTGAGAGAAACTGTTTACTCTTTGAATTCCGTGATGACAGACAATGGTTGTGTGGCGCTGCTCCTCTTCCATTTGGAAGAGAAGCAGATTACTCTTTAAAGGTCTTATCAAAAGAACACTAACTGACCTGCAGTGGTTTGTATAAGCCTCAAAAGTAAAACGAGGAAAACGTTAAATCTTTCTTATCCTTTCAGAATTGATTTTTTTTTATAAGTTCCTACTCATCACTGTCAAAAGGCAGTAGGAAGTAACTGTTCTGTCAACGGTTACTAATTTATATGGTCTGCACCTTTTTTTGAAATCGGGAAAAAAACCTCTCAAAACAAACATTCGTCTGGGGAAAAGTCCCATCTCTCACAGCCAAAAACTGTCTCAGGAACTCAGTCTTGTAGATGTGGTATTATTCTCAAAGCTCTGTTCTTTCTGTATGACTGGTTACAGTATGTGGCTCATCACTCGGCTAAATATAAATTCCTCAGATCCACCTAAAACCAAATCACATCATGTGAGGAACTGAATATAGTTTATATTAATGTAGTCCCCTGTCAATACTCTTTGTTTAATGAACTCTGCAACATGTCCGTTATAAAGTTATTTCCATTGCAAACTTCCCTGTGTTGTTGTTGTTTTTATCCAGGATTAAGATGGGTGGTGGTGTTGGTAAACCAGGAGATTCCTAGCTGGATGAGTTGGTCATGCATTATTTGTGTTTGAGTGCAGTGACAGGAAAAAGGAAGAAATGCATTACTACACATGTCAAATGAAGACAAATAATGTAAATGTGGTAATGGATTAAAATGTAGTCCAACAGGCTTATTTGGTTGCTAATAATTATGAGCCTTCTAGACATCCGAAATTTAAAAAAAAAAAAACGTACTTCCTGTCTATTTTCAAAATAAAACACTTGGCATATTTTGAACGAAAAATCGGACTTGGACTTAATCATAATGCCAGAAGAAACTGACTGACTGTCACCCCATTACTATTTCTTACTGGTCACTCCCCTGCACATGTAAATACACTTGCTACTTTATCATTACACTTACATCCCACCTCAAAGTACTGCCATCTGTTGACTGTGCACTTCAATTGTATGTTCTACTGTAGATGTAATGGTAAACATCCGTGCTCCTACTTATTGCACTCTGTTCTTTGTAACATGTGTATTGTTAAATGTAATGCACCTCGTGCCAGGACAAATTCCCTGTATGTGAAAACAGCTGACCTGTAAAATGCAAGTAGCTCCATGTGCGCCTAAGCGCAGCTTTTATTTTGAAATCTGGTCCCGGAAACAGTTCCCTCCGCAGAGTACCGCTCCCTGTCAAAGCTGCGGTCAAGCTTCAGCAACAGTCTGTTGGCGAACATGAGCGACAAAGGTCTGTCGGACGAAGCAGCGGTATCGGCTTGCAAAGATGGAGACCCGATTACCAAGGTAGGTCCGCTGTCCGGCCTGTTTTTGTGAAACTTCTACCGGACGGCCGAAGCCAACCGTCAACCACGACGGGCCGGCGTGCCGCTGCGTCCTTTATCGGACAGCGACGTTTCTCCGAATGTGCGACGAGGGTTTCAGTTTTGTTAAAATTAAAAACGTTTACGGGAAATGTTGTAGCGACGTTCCCACTTATACAAGGTCACTAATATGTTGTTTATTTTGTAATACTTGTTTTGTATCACAGAGGCTATTGTAAGCTAGCTTAACTGTCAGCCGAACTTTTTCGCGTGCAGAGCAACTCGTTCCTCACTTGTTAGCGAAGCTGAGACGCGACAACAAGTCAGTTTATAACTACAGTGCTACTAAAAAAAATGTTAGTTGATATGTAGGCGCGGTCGGACTAGAGGAAGTTGTACTCGCATATGCTGTGTCGTAAAGCGGACGGACAGCTAACCTATCGCGAGCATAAACTGTCAAAGCTAACTCTGTCCAGCTGGCCAACCAACCCAAACCCACACGTTTTAAAGACGTACCTTTTTTATTTTTCACGTACATGTCTACACTGTCTGACTCCACTACTGCACACACACACACACACACACACACACACACACACACACACACACACACACACACACACACACACACACACACACACACACACACACACACACACTATAAACAACCCATACCTGCTCAGGGACAGGCCCATGTCACCATATCTCTCTAATTGGCTGGACACAGGAGATCCTCCTATACTCTGCTGGCAAGTTGAACTTCTACTTCATTTGTAGCAGCTTCCTTCCAAATATTTGCTCTGGTGGTTATTCTTCACATGCACCATCAAAAGTCCACGCTCTTAAGACTTACAGTCCCACATTGAAGTCCATATCTGATCAGCGTTTTGAATTAAACAATTCAATTCAGTTTATTTTGTATTGGCCTAAAATCACAAATACAAATTTGCCATCGGAGGGCTTTACAATCGGTACACATACGACGTCCCTGTCTCAGGGCCTCACATCAGATCAGGAAAAATAAGAAATTACGAAACTATTCATATGAGTAGTAGTACCACCACTCGGATAACCATGATCTGTGTCAGCAGAAGGAGTTGGAGAGGAGTGGCAGTACTGAATAAACATAACCCCATACAGACGATATAACTCCATATCTTGCATCATGATCCACTTCTCTGCTGTTTGTTTGCTTAAAGTTCCTCCCAGACAGCCAAAGTTGCAACAGCGGAGCTGAACGCACCGTTTCAGTGTCATCTCAGTGGACTGTGCTGGAGTTCAGTGAAGCTCTGCCAGGACAGAGTCATGATCTAGCGACAAGGTGGCAGAAGACCTGCGACTGTTTGGATGGATTATGCTGCAGTATTGGATAGCGAGGGGGGGGAGAGGTTCTATGAATGTATTGTCAGTTGTTTTGCCACTGCTGGAGGAAGTTCACAGGAAAGGGGAACGGTTGCTAACCCACGGAGATAACACTCAACTGCGAAACGCACACGTGCACTCTCACTCATACGCAACATCAGGATCATGAGGGAGAAAACTAACTTCACCGAAAATTGCAAGCTGCGATTCGTGAGGTGGTTCCCCCCTCTCCTCGCATCAGTCCTGACAATACAAATGCACGTGACACTTATGACCCCATCCAGGGGCACACAGCGGGACTTTTGACATGTACTTGCAACCTACATGCAACAATCCTTTGTGAAAAGCAATACTTATTGCAATTGGCTCGCCAAGGGCCCTCGTTAAGTACAAATATTCTAGGACGTGATCGAGCTTCATCCTGTCACGGCATGTTTTTTACATTATTTTTTTTGCATAATAAACAAGGAAGTCACTTATCCGAGCAAGCCTGGAACGAGGCATAACCCGTATAAAGACAACGATCATTGGTTTATGTGCGGCTGGTTACACAGAGGTGTAGTTTGGCTGCGATCCCTTTTTTCGCGAGTGAGTGCCAGGATACAAATTTCCTTCCCACTGGAATTCAGGCACGTCCAACAGAGAACGTCGTACCTCGCAAGCAAATGTGTTTTTTGTTTACTTCACGCTGCTTAAAGACAATTAAATTGGTCATTTGACTGTTCTAAAGTGTTTTTTCTTCCTTTAGGATTTCATGATGCAGCAGACTATGCTGCGGGTCAAGGATCCAGCCAAGTCGTTGGATTTCTACACCAGAATCCTCGGCATGACGTGAGTATGTCGTGTGGGCTTCAGGGTCAACGGATCTGTATTTCCACTTCCCAAAAAGTGACTCAATGCAAATTTGTGCTGCTTTTCCCGTGTTTGTGTGCGCGTTGAGCACATTTTCTCGCTCCGTTTTCTTTCTCGGGTGCCAAAAATGTTCCAGGCTCCTGCAGAAGTTTGACTTCCCCTCCATGCGGTTCTCACTCTTCTTCTTGGGCTACGAGGACAAGAAGGAGATTCCCACGGATGTCAAGGAGAAGACGGCCTGGACCTTCTCTAGAAGAGCCACCATTGAGCTGACACAGTACGGGTCTTCTTTTTTCTCCCCCCTCCTTCTCTTCCTCCTCCTTTTCATTTCTTCTCTTACCTTCTTTTGTTTCCCCTCTTGTCTTTCAGTAACTGGGGCTCGGAGGCTGATGAGAGCCAGTCTTATCACAACGGAAATGCAGATCCACGTGGCTTTGGTAAGATGACTTCCTTGTTTAACAAACGGACAGGAAAGACGTGTGTGTTTTTGTGAAGTGAGTTCCAATTTCGTGACTTTGTTCTTTCATGAGAGAGTTTTTTTGTACGAAGGCATCTAATATATGATTGCACAGTAAAATTATGAAACTGTTGTTAAAACAGTAACATTTTAGCGGCTTTGATCTGTGTTTTAGTGCCAATTCATCCATGGTTTATTTCTTTTTACTACGTTCTAACTGTTTGCTGTTTCGATTTGAAGACTCACGTGAGCAAACAGTGTGCCGCTGTCGAGTTGGTTTACTGTGACCGGTCTCTATTCGTCCTTCTTTATTTAACAGGACACATTGGTATTGCCGTTCCCGACGTCTATGCAGCCTGCAAACTGTTTGAGGAGCAAGGAGTCACATTTGTCAAGAAGCCAGACGACGGTGAGACGTGACGTACCTTTTTTTTATTTCTTTCTCCTCGTCCCCCCTCTTTTAGGCCTAAACACTCAAGATGGTAAATAACAAAAACAGAAATTGGGATGGGAACCATTTTTCAAGAAAATTCTGGATTAAAATTCGGACTCGGACTGGGCCGTAGTCGCTGGGATGCAGCGACGTTGTTCTTTCAAACAATCTACCAAGACTTGTCATTTCTACACGGCGCAGTGTTTCATTCACGCCGACCCAAGATTTATTTAAGCTATGAGTTTGCTGTCTGCTGACCTCTGCAGATAGTCAAAAGTATTTTGTAAATGAACAGATATGTACTTTGTATTGCCCTGATATACTGTACAGACTGGCTATAGCTTTCTGTGTACTGCCTCATTCATGAGCCGCAGTTTACAGAATGATGAATATGCTTTTAAAAGAAAGACACTCAAAACATAAGCAGGCATACACACAGGCATCTATATAAATGTTTATTCTTTTAATCAAACTTGTCCCATTTATTTGTGTCATTTAAGGTTCACTGTATGCTTTGAATCCTCATTGTTAGTTTTAATTCAACATTTTTCTCACTTTTTTCATGTTTGCACTGATATTTCACAATGTTTGGTCATTGAAATTTGGTTTAAAGTCATGAAATCCATTGGTCAAAAATGTGTATGAAACCTGACTATATTCTTGTCTTCTTCAGGTAAAATGAAAGGCCTGGCCTTCGTTCAGGACCCTGACGGCTACTGGATTGAGATCCTGAGTCCCAACAATATGGTGTCCATTACCTCCTAAAAGCTCTGATGACGAGCCGCCCGCTGCGGCGCGACCGGGCCCGAGCTGCTGCGGCTTCAGCGAGCAGGTCGTCTGGGTTTAAGGAAGAAATTAGCGACGCGCGCCGGAGAGCTGAGGGCATGGGAAGAAAGGGAGGAGGTGCAGCAGGTTTTATTTTGCACGGCGGCGATCAGCGACACTCGATCAGCAAATAGATTAGAGCTACCCGAGTTAATTCCTGTGGACGGCGACTACTTTGTGGATCTGTCGGGTTCGTCTACTAACATCATCTGTTTTATTGCATCTTCAAAATTATGTGATGCTGACATACAACGCATGTATTACTGTATAATAAATGGGAAACGTCACCGTTTGAACAAAAATGGATTTGTGATGTTCTTTTTATTTGTTGTAGTTTTGACAATGCAGGCAAAAAAATATATAAAGCAGTGGATCACTATTCAGATTGACGCGAGCAGTAATAAAATGAAAATTACCTGGATTCTTTCTTCTTCTTTTTTTTCGATAAACACATAACATAGCTAATTTCAACTGAAACTTCCATTGTTTTCTATCTTTTTCTTGACATATACAAACATACCCATGTCACCCACCCTCCCCTCCCACTGGTACACCCACCTACAGTACAGGAAAATAAATACATAAAAATAAATAAAGGTCATCTCATTTCGCCGAGCTAGACGTCTACACACAGACATGCAACTAAACTCACACATCTCCGGTACGTCTGCACGTGGACACACCTGATTCACTCTACACAGCAAACAGTCATCACGTCACACAAACACATCCACAAATTAATTAACAAGTTTAGCCAATAGGCAGAAACCAGAGCGCCCAAATGATTGCCTATCCGACAGTCAGATTAATACATGAATAAAAGAAATAGATAGAAAAAAGAATTGTTGATTTCCAGTGCAACAATATTCTTCAACGAGCAAAAAGTGTTATAAACGCTATGATGTTTTTTTGTTATGATACAGTGTTGTATATCTGTGGCGCCAAATATAGCTGGAGCTGTGTTGGGTTGGAGATCAATATTAAGAACTTCAGAAAGTGTTTTAAAGATCGTCGACCAGTAGGATGTCAGAGCAGGGCATCACCAGAACATATGAGTGAAGATGGCTGAGGTGTGCTGGCATCTGCTGCAACTAGCATCAGAGTAGGGTTGTGTTTTAGCTCAAAGCGGCTCATTTCAAGAATACATGACTATATCATCTCTTAAAAACATGACCTTGTCGAAGATAAAGGCGGACTGGCAAGGAGAGCTAGGGGGTGACATAGAAGAACTGTGCTCTACAAAGAGTGAATGACGGCTCTTCTTGTGCAAAACTCGGCATAATCCAATTTAAAGTTCTGCATCAAGCTCATTTTTTAAAAGCAAGATTAGTTCAAATATGAGCTGGATTTTCAATCCCATTTCAGTCATGAAGTCGGCCAAATTGGGGGCTAGAAAGGCAGGGAACAATGTCACGCAAAAAAATAAATAATTAGGTCCTAGTTATTACTGCTGCTTCAAGGCTTTGATGTGCTGGAACATGATCCCAATATAGACTTCCTTTGTGGAAATCTGAGCACATATAAAGACTTGTTCCCTCTCATATGACCACTTCAGACCGATCAAGGTGTGTGTTTGTGATCTGACTTCATCTTCCTTCTTGTTAGAAAACTGTTTCTCGACACCGGTTATAAAATCATTTAATCAGGCCATTTATTCTTTGCAAAAAAAAAGAAGCAGAGCCAGAGACACAACGTGTTATTTCGCTAAGTGCATATTTCAAGTCTGCTCTCCGAACAAGTGGAGAGTTCACACTGCAGTCATAATTATAAAGGTAAAGTTCACTCAGGAGTCACAAGCCATAAAAACATGATATATTTAAAGGAAATCAGTTCTCTAAAGTAATGTGCATTTTGGATGTAGTCTTTATATATTAATCTATGCCCCTTACATTCTTTGAGTAAAGCGGACTAGATTATTTATTTTTTTACAGTGTAGAAGTCATTTTAAGTCTTTGAATAAACGTGACAAATCGCAGTTGCCAGAATGTTGCCACATGCCAAGCGCAGCCGCAAATCTTACCGAAGATGGCGACGTGAACTGTAGTCCCAGATCTGTATTGTATTGGACCATTTACCTCAAGCAAATGTCCTGCATGTCAGTCTGGGGGTTGTGCTTCTTGCCAAAAATAACATGCAAATCGACAGGTAAATCTAAAAGACACAAACAAATGAAATGAGACGCTTCTATTCGTCTGTCCAGACGGTTCCCGTGGTCTCGTGCTGCTTTGCATCGCTGAGGACCTTTTTGACTACGGCGGATAAACATGAGGAAAGGATTTGTTAATGTGTGTTTGTGAACGACTCGGCCTGTTGGGCCACAGTTGTTTCTGCGCACTGCTCCGATTGGTCCGTTTTGGGCGGGAATCAGAGCTCTAGCGCGTCGACGTGGAGCGTCCCTTCTCTTGAAACGCAGCAAGCGGCTCGGCTCCCGTTTGAACAGTTGAACCCAGTTGAATCTGTCACCTTTGCTCGCGCTAATAACGAATACTCCCGAGAGAGACCTTTTGTGAATGGATGCGGTGAGTGACGCCTGAAAAGGGAACCTGACGGCATGGAGAGAAGCGTCCTCCTGGCTCAGCTCGTCCTCATCGTCTTCGTCGTCCTCTCCGCTCGTCCGTACGCAGCGACCTCAGCTCCGGACGTTTCGATGGTCGTGCCCGTCGCCGCTCCGGACACCTGGCGAGGCCACCGGCACTCGGTCGCCGTGGCAGACCAACAGGAGGCCGGCGGGCTTTCCTCGTACGGGGGCTGGATTCGTTTGTCCGAAGAGACGCAAAGGTACGGCGACGAGGACGACGGTACGTCACTTCTGGTGGACGGAGCCGGCTCCGAGAGCTCTGGCGAGGAGGGAAAGGATTCAACGCGCGCTCGTCTCAAGTCTATCTTAAGCCTGCACTTGCTGGTTTTAACGGGCGCCACCATTTTAGGGATTCTAGTGTGAAAGAACTCTGTTGACCTTTTGAAATGCTACCGTTGTTGGGTCGATGACATTTGACTGTTTAGGTGCACGTGGACGGCGATTGTCGGTTCGTCGTTGCACCACTTTGGGGGTCAAGGGTTAAACATCTCAAACACTATTAGAGCCAATGATATAAAGCAACAAGCGTTCACGATCCCCAGAGGATGAATCCCTTGGACTCCACTCGGACCATCGGGGATATCTTATTTTTTGTGTGAAATGTCTCCAGGTATCGTCGTGGAATGTGTTACAGGTCCCCGTGCTGTAACGTTCGGTCATACGGTGTCTCCCTCCAGTGCTCCCAGTCGCTCAAAGTGAAAACGTTTTCCTGTAGAAGATATAAAACCCGTGGGCCTACACGACCTACATGATGACCTTGACTTAAAACCCTTTATCCGACCTCATTTACATCAATACACTTCCCTATGTTAGTCTTTAACTTGTTTCTACATATTAATTATTTTTAAATAAAGATAGTATTTTTCCAATATTCTTTTCTCCTATTTTTTTTTCAGGCCTCTGCTAAAAAACCTAGATCATAGCACAAAATATGAACATTCAATATGTGAACATTCTCTCTGCGAAGGTTGACTTTGAAGCAGAATAAAGTTATGGAGAAGAAATTCAGGCGAGGACTCCAAACTCATGTACCAAACCATATATTTCACTTGTATTACTTACGGTGTTCAAGACATCGAACTACAGCAGGTTGGGTCTTTTTTTTTTCATAAAACAAGCTATGATTTACAGTTTTATTTAGATAACAATCGCTCAGTCTTCCTCTCCCTGAGAGGAGGGGGGGGGGGGGTTAAAAGGTTAAAGTGTGTATATAAAATGTACCGGTCTCCTTTCTAGAAACTAATTAAAACCTGATGTATTCTGTTTGACTTGAAATCATATTTATAAAATCTCTCTTGATGTTATCTCTTTAATGTGATTTCATTTCATATGTGGAGCTGTTTCTGTCCCTCTTTTTACCCTGAAGAAGAAGAATGATTAAGCCATCAAACGATTCAATATCTTTTGCATCGTCGCTACGAGTGTGCGACGACACTTCCTTCCCACACGTGGAATATAAATGCCATTGAACGTACATGTCACAATTCAAATGACTCAGCTCATATCAAAAGCTTCTCATTAATATTTCTGTCGGTTTATTATCAGTTTCTCTCTCCTTGTTCTCGTCGGTGAAATAATCCAACCCGCCAGAAGAAAATAACAGTCATGGCGGACACGGAGACAGTCAGACCGAACGCAGGCACCAAAGACATGTGTGTGTTACTGTGTGTGTGAGTTACTGTGATGATGTCCTGGATGCATACTGTCTTCAACTCATAACTGACATCCAGGGTTATTACGGTCGTGGGAAAATCTATTTTGAGTCATGGAATTTCAAAATGTTTATTTTACAGGCCTGGAAAAGTCATTGAAAAATAAAATCAAATCCCAAAAGTGTAGTAAAAGTCATGTATATGTGTTATATTTATGTGTTCATGACGTTCATTTACGCTGAGTTTGAAATAATTTGTATGCTTTGAAAAGAAATATGCTCAAAATATGAGCATACAGGCATCTATATAAATGTTTATTATTTTAATCAAACTATTGTCTCTCCTTCATTTGTGTCATTTAAGGTTTACTGTATGCTTTGAATCCTCATTGTTAGTTTAAATACTACATTTTACCACTTTTTACTGTTTACACACACATTTCACAAAATGTTTGCTTGTGAAAATCTGGTGTAAATTCATAAAAAAATGACAGTTTCACTTGTTTGCTCACAACTGAGCGCTGATCTTGTGTCTTTAAGGTCAAGCTCAAACACACTCCATCTCTCACAGACACACCTTAACCTTTGGGTGAAACTTCACTCCCTACATCCTCCTGAGAGAACGCCAAACGCTTGAGACGAGATCTCTGGAAAACATTGCAGATGTAAAGAAACCTGAAGCAATTCTGTGTGGCAATTTTAGACTGACCTCAGGTCTGTGTTGGCATCTTAGAGACCTTTAAAGTAAGTATACATACTCAATCATAACAGCAGTATGTAAGTAGGATATGTTATGTTTTGATGTGTATAAAACAAACTCCTTCACATCTTCATAGTATACAGAAATATCGAGTATGGGGGGAAAAAATTATGTGTTTTCTCCCAATTTTGGGCCTGTATTGTAGCTGCTTTTGCCACTAGAGGGTACGGTGGGACCGTGTCATGGTTCATCCTCAAGAGAACATTAACAGACATAATATGTTGCAGAGATCCGCGACATCCGCGGTCCCCAGAGGATGAATTGTATTTACTGGACTGGCACTTTGTTTTTTGGACTAAAACCCCAGAAAACTAATGAGATTCCCCTCAAGAGGGAGCGGCTGCAGCTCATGGGGATGAGTCTTGCAGGGTTGCCAGTTCGATCCCCAGTTGTTCACATGTCCAAATGTCCCCGAGCAAGACACTTAACCCTAATTTGCTCCCCGGGCGCTTCACTCTGGGCTTCTTCTTAAAATAATAAGGATGGGTCAAAAGCAGAGAATACAGTTAATTTATGTACTACGACAAATAAAGTAAAGTTTCTTGTCTCCTTCAGCTGTAATTTGTGTTGAGGGCTTATTGGCAAATGTTAGCACGCATCACTAAACTGGTCGACAATGTGAGGATTATATTAGCATATTGTCTTCTGAAAATACGTATTCATGATCAAAAAATACATATTCCACCAGGTTTCTTTCCACGTGTAATAAAAGCAGTATGTCATCCTTTCTTTCAATCATTTTCCTTGAAGTTCGACCACACATTACTAAACAATAAATAAGTAAAATTAATACTACACAACAGCATAACAACTAACTATGCGAACAATCAGTCAAGGACAGAAAAACACGGACAGAAATCAAACATAAATCATCATCCTACATATTAAACCTCCTATAACAATTATATTGATCTCATACTTACCACCATTTTATTTTTACTTCATACAGGCCGCTTGTCAAACGTCCCCCACAAGAAGATTATGTACAAGATGCTCGCGACACAAGAAGCCAAAGCTAGAAAAAAAAAAGGGTAAAACAAAATTTCAGATCAGGAAACCCGTCAAAACCATTAAATCATAATGAATACTATAAATCACAGAGTCACTTGGGTACCAACGTTGCAAAGCCTCTTCAGCATAGTCCTCACCAATACAATTCATAAAAGGGTTCCAGATGTAATGAACACCTGTTCATGTCTCCTTGGAGAACATGTGTGAGTCTTTCCTGTGTGTCATCCTGTAGCTGAACCAGAAAGGCAGCACATTTACCGTTGCTTTGCCTGGGTAACAGTGTTCAGAGAGATCAGAAAACGACCTTTTTGTGTATCTGGGATGCCCCTAAAACGATATCCGGTGTGGGCCCGTTAGCGCACATCCCTCTCTGGGATTGTGCTCATGGCCGAAGACCGGTGAGATCTGAAGTCAGGTTATTATTCAAATAGAAGCGCATTAACCAACTGTACTTGAGAAGCTATAAATAATTGTGCTGGAGTCTAGATTTAACTGACATTACAATAATAAAAACTGACTGGTGTCCACCGAGAATCCGGAAACAGCCTCACCCCTCCCTCCTGATCTGGCTGACGATTGAGTCGTTGTCAGTCCAAGAACCTGCGGCGTTCCTCGGTCCCGTCAAAGCTGCCTTGGAGTGATCGTGGGTCGACCGAACGGCGAAGAGGTCCGGCCGCAGGGGAGGGAGGGCCTCGGCTGTGGACATGAAGCGTCCGAGCTGACATTTCCGTTTTCTTTCTTTGAGATGACTCTTATCGCTCCATATTCCCAGATGGTCGGAGGGGGAGAGAGAGAGAGAGAGAAGAGAGTGGCAGAAGACACGTTTTGGCACTCTGAGGGAAGCCGGGGGGCTAAATATATTTCCTCTGGGTTCTCTAATAATTCACAAACCTCCACGGCTTCCTTTACTGTTCCCCCTGCACCGCCGAGCGAACCTGGAGCGGCTTCATCTTGGCCTGCACCTCATCCCCGGTCGGTGCGGATAAAAGCTGCCTGTCCGATGGCCGGTTTTTAATTTGGCCGTTTTAACTGTTCCAGAAGTCCAGTCCCCCGGTTCCCAGACCTCAATGGTGCCCCCCGCCCTCCTCCCCAGCATCTTCACACAGAAGTAAAAACCAAACGGATGATGGTGGAGTCTCATCCCCTCAATCATTTCCAGAACACAAGTCTGCCTTTGCCTCTCTGGAATCCATTAGACCTCGCTGCACAGCAATACAAAGAACTCATTTGCCTATAAATTAAATCGCGATTTGCCTACAATTTGCATATAGTTCAAAAAGAATGCCTGTCGCAGTTGATTCACCCGGCCCTGCTGCTTTCATCATGTATATGCTCCTTGTGACCTCCTCGAGATAAAATAACGTAATCAGTGGTTTCAGTTCCCCTCCGCATTTACAATCAAGAGAGGTTACTGAATCACAAACGAGCCTGACCAAAGTGGTCTGAGCTATGACCCCCCACCCCCCTCTCCCTCCTCCCTCCTCCATCTCTTTTGTGTGCAACACTGCAGGAAACCTTACAGGATCCGGAGGAAGAAACATCACACCAGCTGTTTAATATCATTAAAACACTATTACATGGCCGCCCCGGTGATCGGTGATGTCACTAAAAGTCATTGATTTCCTCCCACCCGTTGACGGCATTCAATCAATCTGTCGAAACATGGGAAGTGGCTCATCTCGGCATTTGGAGATAAGCGTTTTTCCGCCGCGAAGCGACGCGGGGGGGCCGTTCTGCGTGACGAGTCGTGACGGTCGGAACAGCAGCCGTCTTCCCCGTCGATTTGTAAAAAGTATAGCAAGTCGGCCTCCGGCGACCAGGATCGTATTTGTGGGACCCCGAAGGTCTTTGCAAACAAGGCGCGGCCCTGTTTTATTGAAGGTCAAATGATGGAGCCCTTTACACGCAGTGTGACGCGTCGTCGGAAGGGACACCGCGTCCCACTGCGGGCCAATCAGAGACGAGATGTCGTCCGCTGGCTTTTGAGCACTTTTGCAAGACGCACACGCCGATGCCCAGGCCGAGAATAAAACCTTGTTGTGACCATGTCCATCTCAAGAGCAGCATGCAAATGAATCCTGATTGAGATCCACTCAGATGTCGCAGTGGGCGTGCACATTTTTTTGGATCACATTTATTTTTGCAGATTTGTCATCACGATGGATTAACTTCAACGTAACACATGCTCCGTTTGATTGATTTACCCCGACATCGAAACTCTCCACGAGCACTCTCTGAAACTCTCTGTGTGCCTGGAACAAAAAAGCCCCTCCCATGGAAGCTTTGCGTATGCAGATAGCCCGGTTGCCTGGGAATGATGTTGAAAAAAGTGTCCGTCAATTATCTTTCTGCCACAGTACATTTGGCTGGTAATTGGATTGGGAGGTAAAGTGCTTCCTTCTTCGCTCGGAGAGGAGAATTGTATGTGTGAGCCATCAGGGCGGGCTAGTTCGGGTCAGCTTCGTGAGCCATCGATGTCATTAAAACATCCCACGGGCGATGTCGGCGAACCATTTAGATTAGTTGTAATGGACAAATGCATTTGGATTTAAATACAGTAATACGGTGGCACCTATACTGAATGTATCACACTCACAGTAGAGGATGTAAAATACATGTAAATGTACAACGTCTGTAGCTTTCTCAGAATCTCACTGCGGCGCTCACGCCGTCGCTCCGGTAGCCGTTGTTGTGCAGGTATCGCGGGCAGACTAACTGTTGCTAATTGAAAGGAAAACTCTCGGCATTTAGGACAGAGCAGGCGTTGTTATTTCGCCTGACACTGCGTTCGCTTGAAAGTCCGTTATCTGTTGACACTTATCGGTTTTGGGCTCGCAGGGGGGCCGGAGCCCGGAGACTGGAAACACCTTCCGCCACGAAGTAAACCGTTCAACAGCAGCCGTAATGGTGGTCTTTAAAATGAACACAGAGTTCTGTGAAGGCCTCAATCTCCATAACAAGCAACCGTGATGCGTTTCATGCGGCGAAGGCAGGATTTAATGCAGGGTTGTTGGATTTGATTGTTTTTAGCTCCACCTGAAAAAGTCAAAATTGTGCCCCTATAATTCTTTTTTCTTTTGTACACCTCGTGCTGTGGCTGGAAAAAGTTTCCCCCACCCCTCTCCGCTCTGTGAATTTCTTCTCAGCATTTAATATCTGTGTAACATAATATCTTATAGTTGTTGTCATTTGTATGACGTGTTATATAATTACATGCAACAATCAAAATAATCATTTTACCGCCACTGGGAAACATAATCTGCATTACAAAACACTAGAATAATCTCCAGTTACTGGTAATCACCGACATTATGAGCAACAAGAAGTAGCCAAAATGTCAAAGGTCACTGCACCGGGATCGGAGCGGACCTGCAGTCATCCTCGCAGACCTTGACTCACACGGGACCCGGTCATCTCTTCACTGTGACCACACTGCAGTCCACCAGCCTCTGCGTTTCGCTGAGCTTGCAAGCTTCCGCTGAAGGTCGAGCGTAGCATTTTTTTCCGATAAAATCGTCACATTCAGGTGACCTTCACTTCAGGAACACAGGATAATGGAAGGCTCCGTCGCTAACATGTCGCTTTATTGGATCGGGACAGGTTTCAGCCTTTTTGCAAAGGTGACTGGTGACCTCACTGCACTCCGGCACAAACTGCATTAAAGGCTTTCTGCGGTATCTTCCATCCATCGGGAAGCTGCTTCCTAATGCACATCCACTCTGGCTGCTACTCGCCCCAACGGTAGCTGTTGGAACAATTTCATCTGCGTATTGAATTTCTCAGATTCGTTTCGTCATCTTTTTTTTTTCTTTTTACATCCAATGCAATTGACTTAAACACTATTAATCAGCCATTGCTCATCAACAGTTTTATGAAATTGTAGTTGGTAGTGGCAGAAGATTCTTTATTGAGAAAGTAACAAATGATTTTGGACGGACTGACGTCCATGGAACAATACGGTGAAATATTACAGCTTGATCCTCGATAAAACAGTGTGCGCACGCGTCTGCCGCCTGTAGCTGGGATGTAGTATCAACACTCCCCTGCCAGCTCCTTTTAGCCTGTGAAATCCCCTCCAGCGCTACATGTAGGTCACTATCACAGAGGCTCGCAGTGCGGCCCCTTATTGTTGAGAACCATGACAAAGGTTTCACTGCGGTCAAATCACTTTCCAAACTTAGGATTTGAACTGAACGCTATGCTGCATAAATATCGCCACGCTTTATTGGAGTTATTAACTCTGCCAGGAGAATAATGTGTGTGCGTGTATGTGTGTTTGTGAGTGTGTGTCCATGGCTGATCTCACGTTTTGCTGCAGCAGCAAACTCCATTATAGTTTGGGTGCTAATGGCTTTATGCTCAAATACCTTGTGTGGACTCACATGTTCTCAAAACACCTTTTATTGCTTGTTTTTTATCCTGAGAGTACCTCGCCGCCTCTCAGCTGCTCCTATGTGCCCAGACTTTTTTTTGTTTTGTTGGTACGATTGTACTTGTAGCCACCAGGGACTGGCCAGTGAGGCAGGTGTAACACTTAACAACTCAAACGGAGAGGCTTTAAACAGATTTCATGTTTTTTAGACTAATTACAGCCTTAAACGTCACTCCCATAATCAACTTTGCATAGACTGAGGCCAACCGTTGTAGCCTTTGGTTCTCCATGAACTAGTTGCCATCTTGACGTGTTCAAAAAGAGGCCAGACTGTGGGAGACATGCTGAACCGACGAGAGAACTGGCGACAAATTAATTGGGGTAGTCGAGCTTTTCTCATTTCGGAGCCTTCTTGCAAACAGCCACCGGCACGGGCTGTCGGCTGCTGTTTTAAGGGCCGTAATGTTGGTTTTACAGCAGATTTTCTGCATGTTTCTTTGTAATAATTACTAATAATGTGTAGAGTCTCTTTGTTGTTATTTGTCCCCCATTTTGTTGTCAGTTTGATTCATTTTCGTGTCTTTACCTGCAACTGACAATAGTCTCTTTGTCTCTTTGTATTTGCTTCATGTTTCTCTGTCGTTGTTGAGAGTCTCTTCCTGTTGGGTACGTGTCTCTTTGACTGACATTTAAGGCCAGGCGGGCCCCCTACACGGTAAACCCGTTCAGTGATCTATCCCTGGCATTACGTATTGGTAATGGATCCTAAAGACCGTGGCGAACCCCTGGCTGCCCCTATAGTGTCATCACACGGTTGACATTTGTGAGTTTCAGTGAAATGTCTCAACAACTGGGTTGCTGTGAATATTTCTTTGCACATATTCTAATTAGCTCACATGCTTAACCCCACACCTAGCACCACCACCAGGTTTGGGCTTAAACTTGTCACATTTGAGTCAGACGAGGACCAAAACCTTTGACAAGCCTCAATATCATCACCGAATGGAGGTTGAAAAAGGGTTTATGAGTAAACAATTTGTTTAAACAGGCTGTTTTGTTGGGCTAAAAGTTGGGTTATAAGCCGTTACTACCTCCGGTGGTTGTCCCTGCTAGCTGCCTGCTGTAGGAAGCTAGCTCTCCGCTAGCTCGCTCTCCGCTAGCTCCCAGACAACCACCAAAGGTAGCGTGACCAGCCTCGGCTAGACGCCCGACTCGGGCAGCGGGGACGCGGACAGTAGCAGCAGCAGCAGCAGCAGCAGCGTGGAGCTAGCAGCAGCGCTAGCTTGCTACAGCGGGGACACCCACCGAAAGCAGTAGCGGCAGGATTGAGGAAGAATAAGGATTTCAGCAAGATCACGGTGACGCAATGAATGATAATAACACTAAAGCCTCTTTACAAGCGGAGCAATAACTGTGGATTAACGTTAAAAAAAAAGTCTGTCTGTGGAGCCGCGAAGGTCACGGCCTGTTTGGACAGCGGCACCCATCCGCTGCTCCATGACTTTGCTGATAATCCACCGCTGTAGAATAAATAGAGGCGGGTGCGACTGAGAGGTATACGTCAATTATATACCAACAATAACATATGTTTGTCTTTCTCGCTCTCCTCTGAGGAACAGTAAAGGTCAATTGACACATGCATGGTGGAGGTCCTTGTATTCACATAAAAGTGGATTCCCACTACCTGATCTCATGTTTCAGTGATGAGCAGACGCTCTTCTGTCTCATCGGGTAACATAACAATCATCCTGAAACAGAAGAGAAGTGCCGCGATAGCTTAGCAGAACACGTCATAGCCTATTGGGTTTGAATCCAGGTCACGACTTGTCATCCAGTCTCAGCATCATTTCTGTCACTGACAGGGAAAGTAAAATATGTCCAGCAAACATTTCACTCATTGTTGCCGTTGTTTCATCTTCCTAAACTAGCAAACACAAGTGTGTGGTTCATAGACAACTTACGGTTTAAAAGTTATCTGTTTTGTTGTCATTTCCAGAAAACATGGATGAACAAAACTTATCATTTTTTTGAATTGATGCTGAATCTTTCACTTTCTTTCACTCCTGGCTGTGGTATTTTCAGTTATATCTTCCACTAAGCACCGTTTGGTTCCCTCTATTTATTTTCTATAAGGAAAGCACGCATGACTTCTTTTGTTACATCATATAAAGGGCTCAGATTATGCATGCAAGCGTATAGTGCTTGTGTTTGATAATGTGCTGTAAAAACGACGTCTGCCGGGGGTTTTCATTCTAAACCTAATGTGTCAAGTGCGGGGTGTGATGCAGTGTACGCGGATTACTCACTGGTGACCTTTTTCTCCTGTGTGTGTGTGTGAGAGAGGGGGGGGGGGGGGCTGTAAGTACAATGTTTACTCTCTTTTTAGCTCTGCTTTTGGTCTCCACCTAGCACTGAGAAAACCATATTCACCAGCTCGTCGCCAGGTGAACCATGAACAGCAGCGACAACCAAAACAATGAGCTGAAAGATGGGGGGGGAAAGCCCCACAGTGGAACCACCGAGTCTAAAATTGCATGTTTTGAGCATAATGCAAAATCTCAAAAAGTGGGAAAATAATATTTTTTTAAATTTACATATGTTCTTCCCACTATCGGCCTGCCTCAGTAATGGAACGAGTAACACTGGATGAGGTAAAAGTGTCTCTCTGGCTTTGACTAGACAATAGAGAGAAGAAAAAAAAACACTAAACTAACAAAAAAACATGCTGTATTACAAAAGGCGGCTGCATAAGTAACAACAATAATGACATGTGAAGTGTGGGCAACACGCATCAACACACACCACGGCCCAGCTCCCTGACACGGCCAGTGTCACGTTTGCGTCCGTTTGTTCTGCTCATATTCCTGCAATCTTGTTCACCCCCTTGTTTGTGTCGTCGCGTGACCTCACCGCACATCATTACTGCGGTTACGATGCGCGCGCTTGGTGGCGCTACTCGGGGGCGGCGGTGTCTCATCCAATTGACTCCGGCCAAGGGTTAAAATTAGAAACTTTTAACCAGGAGCTCAGTGTTCACGGAACTGACGCTCCTGGGAGACCTGCTCAGTAGCCGCGCGCCCCCGGAGCGAGCGGGCGCGCGCGCCTGAGGGAGGAGGGAGAGCGAGCTCAGCAATCTGATGAACTCCTGAAGGAGACACCGGGGGACCTGGAGGGAGGACTGAAGAAGACTCAGGAACTCACTGCCGTGCTTCATCACAAGGAGGGACTTCCAGAGAGAGGATTGCACTTTTGGATTTCTTTAAAAAAAAAAAAAAAAAAGATTTATCACTCTCTGATGCGGGATATGCATCGCTCCACGACAACACGTGCGTAGATGTGAGTTTGTTCGGGCTATTTCTTGTATTTATGTGTTGATATACACATGTTGTGAGGCATTATTGCTTTGCGGAGAAGGGAGAGGAGTTGTGTAAAATAAATAGTGTGTAGTGTGCTTTGTTATGTGACCCTTTGTGGCACCCGTTGATACCGTTCTTTTATACTGGTCTTTTTTTTTTAAACATTTCTGATATAAAACGCAGACACAAAACGTAATTCAAGATGGTAATAATTCAATTTGTTATATGTCTTTGCATTGTTAGGGGAAGAAATAGGTAATGATTTAATTTATTGGGAGACTTGCTGATGTCTTTGCATTGTTAGGGGGAAAAAAGCTAATTAGAAGCCAATATTTAAATGTTGCTTATTGCAATTCTCACCATCACAGATGGTTGTAACACAAATACCAAACAACTATTTTTACTTTAGTGAGAATATAGTCTTTGGTGTGATTAACTTGGTTGTCAGATGTTGCTACTCTGGAGACCTCCATGTGCACAAAGGGCAACCTTAGCATCTTTCCATGTGTGTGTGTGTGTGTGTGTGTGTGTGTGTGTGTGTGTGTGTGTGTGTGTGTGTGTGTGAGTGTGTGTGTGTGTGTGTGTGTGTGTGTGTGTGTGTGTGTGTGTGAAAGAGAGAGAGAGAGAGAGAGAGAGAGAGAGAGAGAGAGAGAGATATGCCCTACCCATATTGAACTATTCTCTCAGCCTCCTTATGCAAATCCATGCAGATGAATATGTTGCACCAACTTCACGCAAGAGGCTCATGTCGATGTGTTTCGCCTTATCTCCGTCCCCCAGCCGGCCCCCCCGCCTCCCATGTGGCTGTGTGACAGACGCTGACTCCGAGGCGAGGGTCAGGAAAAATGAACGCCTCCTGTGATCCTGCGGTCATGGCGTATGAGCAGAGCTCCGGGTGCGACCTGGACGGCAGCTGCGACCGGCTGTCTCCTCCCCACTGCAACTGGACGGCGGCGGCGGCGGCCGGCGGTGCGCCGCAGCTGCCCACCTTCTCCACGGCGGCCAAAGTCCGAGTGATCGTCACCTTCATCCTGTGCGGCGTCTCCGCTTTCTGCAACCTGGCTGTGCTGTGGGCGGCCAACGACCACAAGCGCAAGTCCCACGTCCGCGTGCTGATCATCAACCTGACCGCGGCCGACCTCTTGGTGACCTTCATCGTGATGCCCGTGGACGCCGTGTGGAACATCACCGTCCAGTGGCTGGCCGGCGACCTGGCCTGCCGGTTCCTGATGTTCCTCAAGCTGCAGGCCATGTACTCGTGTGCCTTCGTCACAGTGGTGATCAGCCTGGACAGACAGTCGGCCATCCTCAACCCTCTGGCCATCAACATGGCGCGGAGAAGGAACCGGGACATGCTGGCGGTGGCGTGGACCTTGAGCGCCTTGTTCTCGATCCCCCAGGTAAGGCCGCGGCGTCGTTTGGTTGACTTCAAGACGGAAACAACGGATTCGGAGAGAAGTGCTGGGTGTTAGGAGACGTTGTGAACTCCCCCTCTCGTGTTCTCTCGTGTTCCTCCGAACAGTAACACCGCGAGCCGAATACACGTCTTTCATAGAGGTATTGGAGTGTGGGTGATCCACACATGCTAGAGGAAATGATAAATCTCTATCCACAGTTCATCATGTTCTCTACATCTCTGGGCAACAACCAGCATGCGATGGTTATCCCTAATCCTGACTGTATAAATGCTTGACTGTAAGCAGAGAGACGTTTGACGGCCTATAGCATGAAACACTGTTGATCAGGTTCATGAGGGGAAAAAAAGAAAAAGCTGGTGATATGATGCAATCCGATCTCCATTGTCAACATTTTTAAATGGTCAATAGTTTAAATCAGAACTTGCTGCAATATCAACACAGATGCAAATAGATTACATCTGAAATGCTTGCAAACTAATCTGCAATTACATAACCATTCGCTGTTGCCTTTAATGTCTTTCTTATAGATTAGTCGCATGAATATCTTTTCCTTTGGACTGTTGGTCGGGGGAAAGGAATACAATTTTAAAAAGCAATATTGTAATAAACAATATGCATATGTATTACTCATTCAGCCATCAAACACTTGCATTTGTGGTTGAACCAACATACTGCTTTAATCTTTCCATCCCACCTCTGCCGAACAAACGGGGCCAAGAAAATACGGCGTTACAGCTGCCGCCAGCAGAACGCTACCCTTATCTTTTTCCATTTCAATTCCACAGATGTTCATTTTCCATAATGTGACGATCACATACCCTGCGAACTTCACTCAGTGCACCACGAGGGGCAGCTTCATCACCCACTGGCAGGAAACGGCGTACAACATGTTCACCTTCTCCTGCCTCTTCCTGCTGCCGCTGGTCATGATGATCATCTGCTACACCAGGATCTTCATCCAGATCTCCAAACGGATGACAACAAGGAGCTGTGAGTTCACGGCTAAAGCCTTTTTTTTTCCTGAGTGGTCAGAAAAAGGACTTACATGTGATACATTCATTTTAACAGTGGTGGGCCGCCACGGCTAGCTAAGCCTTCTCCAAGGCCTAAACAGAACCATAAAGTTATAGTAACTTTTTTATAATTGAATCGTTGTTTAATTCAATTCAATTCAGTTTATTTTGTGTAGCCCAAATACAAGATTTGCCTCAGAGGGCTTTACAGTCTGTACACATGACATCACCCAGGACCTCACATCGGATCAGGAAAAACTCCCCCAAATAAAGATAGAAAAACCCTTTTACAGGCAAAAAAGAGAAGTTCACAAATACACGAGGGTTCGCTCGTTTTCCATTGCGCCTCCTCGTGCGAGCGTGGTGCTGATTTTTTTCCTTCTGGCTCCTTCTCTTGTGTGCAGTGTTTTAGTGCCGCAGTTTTGTTGGATTGTTTTGACACGTTTTGTTATAAAGTAAATGTGACTGGTCCTTGTCGATGTGGACAACACGCATTGGTCCACGTTTCCCAGATTCGATCGTTCTTAAGGACTTAGGAAGGCTCTTAAGAAGGAGCGCTAAGATAGAGGTGTTTTCCCAGATGCGTTCTTACCTGCCTTCTGCTGTTACGAGTGGGTCAGGCTGTGGATCTCCTTCTTAGTGAAAGATCTTCTTAAACTAGGAACGACTCTGGGAAACAAATCCTTGACGTATTCATGTTAACTATAACAGATGACACAGAAGGCCCAGGGGGAAAACGCACTGCCCCGCCACTGCATTTTAATAACCATGTTGCTTGCTGAACATGCCATCTGTCCATTCACACCATCTCTCTCTCAATCTCTCTTTCTCTTTCCCCCAGTGTCCTCCAACGAGCCGCATCTCCGTTGCTCCAAGAACAACATCCCCAAAGCCAGAATGAGAACTCTGAAAATGAGCATTGTCATCGTGATCAGCTTCATCGTCTGCTGGACGCCGTACTACCTGTTGGGTTTGTGGTACTGGTTCTTTCCGGACGACCTGGAGGGCAAAGTCTCCCACTCCCTCACCCACATCCTGTTCATCTTCGGGCTTTTCAACGCCTGCCTGGACCCCATCATCTACGGCCTGTTCACCATACGCTTCCGCAAGGGGCTGAGGAGCTGCTACCGCAAATCCGGGCCGATGTCCGACCGGGAGATGAAATGCGCGGCCGCTGCCGCCGCTTTGCCCTCTAAAAGAGGGATGGGGACCGTTGAAAAGGACGGCGACTGGGGACGGGCCGAGTCCGAATCCTCTGAAGGCCGGTCTCTGTCCAGTCGAGTGGGAGGCGGACAGTCGTGCCATTTCAGTGCCGAGAGCACGATATGAGTAGACTTTGACACGCCGGTTACACCGCTTCACCTTTTTATTTCAGGCTTTGACGTATAAATGTGTCTTTCACACTCAAACCTAACGTGCATGTGTAGAATAAGTCTGAAAAACCGTTAAAAAAAAAAAAAATCCATCACTTTGCTGTGTCTCTGTGTGTGTTGTCCTTGATGCTGTCCATCTTACTTAGCGCCTTTATGCACCTATACATCAACAGAGCTGTTTGATGCTTTGTGTGTGGCGCCTATTTTAAGTTCGTTCCTTTACAGTATGCATTTGCCATTGTGGAAGCAGCTTCGGCGCGTTGTGCGCGCACGGCCTCCCCGCGTCCGTCGAGAAGCTTCAGATGACGGTAGAGGCTGTCGTTGAGAGCTTTTTGCTTTGTAGCCAACACAAAAGCAGATAATAAGTTCATCAGCTTCATTTAGTCCATTCCCTGAGGAGAAGAAACAAGAAGCACATCTCCGTTGTGTCATAGGAGGAAAAGCACAATGGCACTGATAACATTAAGGAGGGCCTGGTCTCATTCAAGTGTCCCAGTATGTCAATCATGTTGCAGCGAGCGTTGCTGTCGCACAACACTGGAAACAACGACGCTAATTATTCACTCAGAAATGTCCTCCGTGAAAGTTACGAATGCTTCTCGAGTGCACACGTGGTATTTTCTAATGTATGCAGGGATAATATGTAAGAAAGCTCTCTCTCTCTCTCTCTCTCTCTCTCTCTCTCTCTCTCTCTCTCTATATATATATATATATATATATATATATATATATATATATATATATATGAAGCTGATAAAGAGTTGATAAAGTGATGCCAGTATCGTCTGCAACTAACAGATATTTTTGTCATTGATTAATCTGGTGATTTCTTTTCTCATTTTATTGTTCGATAAAATGTAAGAACTTGATGAATGATGCACATCACCGTTTCCATCCAAGCTAATGTTTATTTAAATAACATGTACGGCTGCAAAAGGCATGGAACATGGAACCTTTGGCTATTTTTACTCGAAAATTGATCAAAATTGTGAATCGGGTATCGAAATTGCTTCTGTTGATGGGTTGATGGAACATTATTGTTCAGCTCCAGCTGTTACAAACGGGTTCATCCTCTCCCAGAATCCTTCAAATGGCATCTGGAGAGATGTGGTTCACCTTCCTGTTGAGTATTTATTCATTTCTTTTCAAATGTTTTGGGTTACAGTGCAAACAGATGCAAAGTTGTTATTTTTGTCGTTTCAAGTTTTCATAAACATGCCCATCAAATGAAACAAAAATCATGTTAAAAAGAAATTATGTCACTGGAGGATTTTTAATGGGTGAATAATCTGATGAAGGAGTCTTCACAGGCGGTAAATGGCTGAGGTGTATCGTAACCCCAACAGGTGGGGGCTTTACAAACTACACAACAACATCATCACAAAAATGTATGTGGATTCAAGCTGTAACTGTCGTGATTTGATTAAGAATTTAATTGTAAACTCTGCTTATTATGGATGAGTAAATAGCCGATTGATGTCTCAGCCGGCCCCACGCGGCTCCAACCGCTCCGTGTCCACCTCGTGACTTTATGTTCAACAATTCCCCGATTACAAACACGCTGGAGATGAATGCGTCGGATGGACATCAAAGCACGTGACGCTCCCACGACACACAACGCGAATGTCTCAAAGGCAAAGAATAGGACACAACCTATACATTGTGTGTGACGCTGAAAGCCTTCAATATGAGCTTAGACTATTTAGCTCTTTAGTCTGTTTTCATGATGGGTGAATAAAAGAATGCATCAAAAGTTTATAATCTGGTAGGAACCTTTGAACACGTGTTCAAAGGTTCCCAGTAGAACCTAACTACAGTCCCAGCCGTTGCTTTGGGGAACCTGAATATCACCAGCCGGCTCTGGGCTTCGCATCAGAGAGTGCCAGCGTCTCTGGCATGACCTGACCACAAATCAGTATGAGAAAACCGATGCTGCAAGCAACCCTTGCAGCAGGAAAGCTTTCTGCATATTTCATTTGCAGAATAACCAATAGGAACGCCCTCTCTCTCTCTCTTTCTCTCTCTCAAATGCCTGGAAACAGCTGCAGGAGTCTGGTTTTCCACTTGAATTGCAATATGCCCGAAAGGTTATTATGCAGTTGTTTGCCCGAAGCCGCTTTTGATCTCTATCTGTATCAGCACCTGTAAGCTTAATGTATTCATCTTTAGTCCGACCTCCAACCTTTATCTGCCCACAGAGTCTCTCCCTGCATCTACATAATACTTTTACAGTGTTGGCACGTTACACATCTTTAAAGGTTATGGGAGGCATATTTTGCTTTTTTTTGGACAGAGCCAAAACAATCAGCAAAAAAAAGCAAGTTGAACTGTTTATGTCATTCCATTCAATATTTCTAATGATACCTTGTGTGGTTTACAGCAGTATAAACTAATATATGGCACAGTATCCACCCTGTCGGACCCCAATTGGGGTCGTTACCTCTTTTCTCTATGTTCAAGTAGTCGTATGAACCTCAAATCAGTTCTACTACTTGTGTTATTTTATATCTTTTTTTTTTTTTTTTTTTAATTTTAAAAAGCAAAATTTGCCAAAAATCCCTCCTCGAGCGGTCCCTGAGTTTTTCCAACTAATTGGTTCAGGGCCTTAAAGCCACCATGGTGACATCACAGTGCGGTGTCGCGGGTGTTTGCTGCGACGCGGCTGTGAACAGGATGAAGTGGCTGCTCAAGGTGTTATTCGGAGTCTCTTGGGGGACCAGAACATTTTATCGCTGATGTTTGTCATCTTGTAACCGGTCCCACCTCCAAGTCCTCTCTAGACCCCCCAGAGCCCTGTCCTTGTTTCCGGAGCAGTCAGCACATCTGGGCGAGGGCTTGCTTTCTGTTGTGACGAGCAAAAATGACTGAGCGGCCACCGGCTTAAAGGGAGAGTACAAAGCGCGACACCGCGGCCGTGGTCCCTCATGACAATGCCGCTAATCCGGCTTGTCACTTGTATCCGGTATCACCGATACCGGAGCTGTTTTCAGTCTCATCGCATTTTCAGCCCAGACGTGTTTGACGACTGTTATCGCTTACATTGTTTCGGACTTGGCCCACATTTATCCTCTCGTCTCTTCTCGGCCCGGAGAATGCCACCTCATTCATTGCTCGCTGATCCTTCCCGGGCCTGTCCGCTCCTATCACGTCTCCTCAGGGCGTTGGGAGCGCAATCGTCTGACGGGCTGCATCATCACACACACACACACACACACACACACGAGCCGACCTCCTCTCAAACGTGTATCCCGGTCGTTCCAGCAGGAGACGCTGCACGCCTTTGCCTCGTCGCAGCCGCCGATCCGATGTCCTGACGTCGAAGGCCGCACCAGGGCGTGCGGCGGGGTGTGTGCATGATGCAGTGCAGGCGGCGGCTTGAGTCTCAGACTCCGTGTGAATTGTGCTTTCTTCCGTCAACAGTTCCAATTGGAAACGGAGCTGCTTTCATCAGCTCAGCTCTGATATTTCGGCCCTCTGTTGAAATCACCGCCGTTCACCCTCGGGGGACCGGTGATGTTCCTAGACTGAGATATTATTAGCCTGCATTTACATGCGGGCTAACAGACCTTCACGGCCAGATGAGTGCATATTTTAGCGCAATTAGGCCGTGGGTGTTTGATAAGACTTAATCTCGTCTGTCACCGTCTGCCCCTGTTGCTCTTCCTGTCCAGAAACAACAGGAGGAACAGCAGGATGTGTTGCTCAGTACAGTGACGCCCGACTGTCTTACCTCTGGCGTTGGTGGAATCTATTAAACGCAATGAAACGCATTCGTCACCCTCTTGAATGAGCGCGGCAGAGTTATTTGAGTCCATGTTTCGGACGAAGGTGCCACAAACATTGTTTGTGCCAGCAAAGGGAACCTGCTTCCCCCCAGTTGAAGACTCGGTACTCTATGTGCAGTTAAACTACTCTACTCAGAGCAGACTAATGCATTTCCCCTCCTGTCAAACGCTGGTGCAGATAAAGTGCAGAGATAGCTGAAATTCGTTAAGGGCACATCTCAGCAGTCCTCATCGCTGGTAACTGGATTTGGTCGGGACGAGGTGGAATCTATCGCGACCTTTTCACTCATGTCAACGCTATCAGGAACTGCACTTTGAGGTTCTGCCGCATAGGAAACCTGTGAATAAATTGGATTATATGAAGTCAGATTAGAGGCACATTGGAAGTTGCATTTAATCGTCGTTCGTCCTTGGCCATGAGTGCCGGCGTGGTGTTTTTTCTATTTCTCTCTTTCGACAAATTCCATGAAAAGATGCTTCTTAAACACGAAGCTGTGTGTACAGACTATTATTTTGATTGCCAGGGGTTTTCTTGAAGTCTATCAGCGTGCACTTCAACCTTGGAGAGAAACTCTTGACAGCTGTTTTGCACCAGCCTGCTCCTTGTTATGTTGTTGAGTAAAGCGGAAAGAGACGCCTCTCACAGTTTGACAACCTCTCCTCTGTTGCCCTAAAAACAGCTGCATATTTTGAGTCGATTCTGATGCTCCAGTGAATAATCAGTCTCCACAAATGCCAAAAACTACAAGGCACCGCCGCTTTTATTTCCAATTAAAGAAAAAAAAGATTACTGGTGAGTTTTCAAAGCTTTACCCTTTCAAAAGCTAAACATCTGAAAGGTGAATCGTCTACACATCTCTTCCCATCGTCATCCTTTCAGTTTGCAATTCATTCCCCAGACTCTTGCAGTCTGTTTTCTGAATATATTTGCTTTAGCTCCGAGTTCCCGTCGCTCTGCCCCATTCAGCACCTACACCTGTCTTCCCGCTCCATCTGCATTTGGGCTCTATCGAGGAAAAACACCCTCTTCGTAACGTGTGGAGGAGCATGATGGCAACAACACCACTATTACTTTGACTGATAAGGATGCGGGAGCGCATTTGAACCGTCGATTGCCGACTATGTCAAAATCTGTGTTCATGACTCACGGTGAATTGGGCTTTCGGATGTCAAATCCACACTGGATCAATTGCATCAAAAGGCTTCGCAACTGCATGTTCTTGTGTAAATTGCTGAAAGAGATTGCGCGCTGATCTCCCTCATTGGGTTTTAGACTCGTCCCTGATTGATCCAACAAGTACAATTAACTTAAAGTGCGCTGACGCATGAAGATGATTGGTCAATTCGGCTCGTAGCACTATTAGAGGGTTCATTGAAAAAAACATATATATTGTTTTAAGAAAACGGTCGAGGGTCCAATGTGCTGTAGTTAAACGGCCATCTTATTGTGAGATGCTGGTAAATGGTTTTGTTACGGGGGAGGCTAACAAGAGGACCCAAAAGCCAAAGCAACAGTGCAAAAAATAATATGTATTTAAAAAAAAACTCTCTCAGGACAAACCTCCAAGGGCCGACGGAAAAAAGAGGAGATGAACGAAAACAGGAATCACAAAAAGTGGACAGGAAGGAGAATCACAAAACCAAATACAACAGGACACACACGGTGTCGTACACGCAACACGCGGTACGATCCCACACTGGGGCAAAGGACAAACAGGGGCTGCGGTCGAATCGTCCTTTTTGGTTAAGAACCTTCTTAACTGAGGGAAATGACCCGGAAGTACCAAAGTGGCCGCTATGATGAGCGCCGGTCAAATTCTCTAAACACAAAGAAAAGGAGCTTCATGCTTCCTAACTTAGCTCCTTTACCTTAGGAAGCAATGGAACTGCCTTAACGAAAGGAAAGGAGATAATGCCGACCCACAATCCCTTGCGGCGACAACATTTAAAGTGACGTTTCATTTGGCCGTTTACGAGAACAAAACGATCATGACAGATAAACACAGATTATTTTAATAATCATTAGCATAACTTGTAAATACTTTTAATAATCTGTTGAACCGGCTGGAAAACTACAAATGTGACATTGTTGTCGCTGAACACGGCTGTAAAGTGATGAAACTGCTGTAAAATGATGAAACTGCTGTAAAGTGTTTGAACTGCTGTAAAGTGTTTGAACTGCTGTAAAGTCATCAAACGGGTTTATTTATATTCTCTCTCTGGTGTTGAGCTGCAGGCTCAGCCCTCATTTTTTTAATTTTACTTTAGTTACAGAAGCTTTAATGAAAGAGTTAAACTGGACGAGCTCTTCAGTCTGACTCATGTTTATGATTATCATCTTTTGAATCAACTCTTTTGTTACTTTACAATAAGGCATATCAAGCTGTGGTGTTTCATAAACTGTTGTCTGCATATTTTTTTGAACAGATTATAATCTGCATATAAACCACGACAACATAAAGGGATATGAGACACACATCAGTAGTAGAAGAACATATTTGATTCAGCAGGTTTGAAACTGAACAGAGACAGTTTAGTAGCCTTGTAAGAGATCAAGCACAGAAGGAAACAATTAGCAGACAATCACAGGGACAGGAAGTGCAGGGGACAGAAGACACAAGACCTTCAAAATAAAACAGGAACACAAAACACCAACATCATAACAGGTTTAAGATATTTTTTATTTTATTTTTTAAATTGAATAAAGGCTGCAATGTAACTTACTGATTTCCTGAAGGTTTTGGAGAGGTCTTCTATAATCCTTCCACTGTCAAACAAACAATAATCGTTGCACCCGATTAGGCCGTGCTCTGTTATCTGACTGCTGAGAGCTCGAGGGATTGTGGAGCTTCACTGCAGCACTCTGCTTTCATTTCTTTCTTTCTCTGTCGCTGTGAAGCTTGTTCTGTGGTGGAAATGTCAGATGGATTTTATTTTCTGTGAAAGCAAGAAAGGAGGATTCATTTCATTCATTTCATGGTTAATCAGGATTGTTCCCGCTGACTGGGGAAGATGTTTTAATGAAAGAGTTAAGTGTCTGTAACCGCTGTCTACATCGTATTAAAAAAGAAACTCAAAGCAAAGGCAGTGCAGTTTGTGTCTCCTTGTTAACTCAGTTGCAGTGCAGTTGGATGTTGGAAAACAAGCACATGGCTATTTGAAGCCACAGCGGGGTTTAAATAAAGAGCTAAAAAGATAGATAGATAGATGATTACTTTATTGATCCCCAAAGGGAAATTCAAGTAAGAGAGCTCAGTTCAATTCTAAAACCTCGCAGTCACATCCTCAATTACTTTTGATAAAGTTCTTATATCGTCCATAAACGCTATCTCACTGTTCTTGAATGATCAGCATAATATGCACAGACTTCCCAGCATGCATTGTTTGCATGAAAAGAATGCAAACCACCTCAACGCTGAGAGTTGAACAAGTTAGCAAACTGCTTATTCAGCGTAATACTATTGAACTTCTTATCTCAAGTTACGTGAACATAACCTCGTCAGTTTTACATTTCCATAACTCATGAAAAGACTTATTCTACTTTTGTTCAGACAGTCAAGGGAAAGGAAGGGATATTGTTTAGCACTGCTTAGCTGCTTAGCTGGAACACTGTTATCTGTTATTTTTCTGCATACTTGCACAAAATATACAATACTTAAAAGTAAACTTGAGTGGAGAGTGAGATGGTTTACTTAAAGTGATTTATTTCAACATTTTGAGGTTCTTAATCTTAATCTGGGGATTCGGAATGAGCAGATATAATGTTTCTGTTGGGCAAAAATGAATAAAATGTACAAACAGAACACACATGAATTATAAAATCATATTGATTTCATGTTTCTTCAGTTACTTAATTGACACTCCGACACCAGAGCAGTTAAATGACGTTTGATGCTTCGTTCAGGGACAATTTCACAAGCAATTGACTGATAGCCATCAAAAATGTATCCTTGAACTGTCACAATGTTCAGTTCTTTAAAAAGGTCTGAGGTCATTTTCTCGATTTTTACACAATTTCTTAAATTCACCTTTTAAAGGAGTTATTTTGAAAATGTGTTGCGTTCAGCTACGACAAAAATGGAAGTCAAGGTTCCTCAAAACATGCTTAGTGTCTGTGAATAGTGGACATCCTGGTGTTTGACGAGCATTAGATACATACAGGCTCTTGTTTCAGAGGGACTCACACCAAGAGAAACAATATCTTAGCAGCAAAAATGATGTTCCAAATGAACATCATGGCCTTGCTACTCTTGACTTGAACGCGCGCCTGCTAGCTCTTCCCAAACCTGGAGGAGATCTGCCTGCCTCAAATATATTTTAATAAACACAATACAACTACCTAGGAGACAAATGTTTACCCATTCATTCCTGTGAAGGTGATTTAGTTTCACGTTATAACATTATATAGTTGCGGAGGTGTTGTATGAGGACTTATCGCCGGGTGTTAGCTAAAAACATGGTAGCATTGCAGTGCTTTCTCTGTTTTTCTGGCTGGCGCACATTGTAATGTTTTATTTTAAATACTGAACACATTTAATCTATAGTACATGTTTTGACGGGTCGTTTTATGCGGAATATGTTGGTTAAACGTTAATTGAAAAATGTGCATTAGTTGTTAGCGAGTGAATTAGCCAATGCTAGCCCCTGACGGCTAAGTTTGAGCCATAATGTTTCAGTGGCGACATGCGATAGTTGTGTCCTAATGTAATGTTACCCCAAAGTAAATGTCATTGGAGTGCAAATTGGCAAACGTGAGTTATGCTGCAATTCATTGCACTCTGCCTCCGACAAGGGAAAGGGCAATTGAACAGTCATTTAACATAAACATGCCATAGCAACATGGCGGCCCTCACAGCAAATCTCCTTCTCATTGTTTATTATTTAATGTCAAGTTTGTGTTGTGAAAGGTGCTGAAACAATGTTGTTCGCACTTTCAAGTGATCCATTACAGATCTCAACCACACAATATATAAAATAGGCAAGAATCCAAAAAAGAAAACAGCACACACACTATAGCCAACCAGAATCAAGCAAACGTGTACGACATCATTTTAGAAAATACAAAATTAAATAAATTGGCCTTAAGCAAGAGGCCAATTTACTTGTATTTTGAATTTTCTCTTTAGTAAGAATACAATTTACATGTGGTCGTTCTGTCTCGGATCAGATATTTCAATCCATCCAGCCACTCTTTGGAGGAAACTCCGAAAATACATTTCCATATAAAAGGTAATTTGAAGAGTATTTTGCGTTATTTATAATCCTTTATAAATGACACTTTACAATTATGTTGACATGTTCCTGTTTTCTGTGACTGCAAATCAAAATTAGAAACAGTACGATGTTAAAAGCTCAAACTGCAAAACAACTCTGACGCTCTTATTGGCTTTTAAATGATAATTCGTACCAGTATACAAGAATAATAACAACTTTATTTATATAGCACATTTAAAAACAAAGTTTACAAGGTGATCTACAGAGAATCAAAGCATAGTCATACGTAACTTAAATATCAATAAACAAAAAGGACCGTACCATAAAGGCAACGAATGCAGCAAAAACAAATAACCCAAAAGAACAAATGGAATAGAAAATAAACAACCAAATGAATAAAATATACAAATAAAAACAGGGGAACGAAAGAACTGCATAATAGATCATTCAAGGACGACGTCACTTAACAGCAATTCTATAAAAATGGGTTTTAAGCCGTTTTTTAAAAGACAATAACGTCAGTGAGAAGTGCCACCAGGTGCGTCATGGCTGACTTACTTCTCGTGGATGCCTCGGGGCCCTTTGGAAGAGAACGTGTCTTTAGACGGCGTCCTGATATTAGTCGAGACAGATGGACGATTCTTCACATGCAGGGTTATGCAAATCGATGTCTGAGGGGAAAAAACACTCCATTATTATGCCTAACGGTACGACATCACTTGTAAGCGCTCGTATTCTTTGGTCCACCTCTATGAAGGACACTTCCTCCTGACCCCCCTCCCATTGCTGTCATCGATCACCTTTCTGTGGGACGCTTTATTCATGCAACTTGTCTATTGAACCATTTCTTCCTTCTTCCTGTGACAGTATGACCCTCGGGTGACACAGCAATAACAGCACTTGTTATTTTCTCCCATTGGCTTTTTGCATGTCTTAATTCTGTTAAAAAGCAAACGATTTTCTTCTATGGATAGATCCGAAAGTCTAAACTCTCTGGGGTTGTAAAGTCATTTGAATTCTTTAATGCCATCTTTATGAATGAATAGTTCCGGATACCTCGTGTGGTATCATTGGAGCATTAATAATGCCCATTTACACTTCTCATGAACACTCACTTTGCAGTCATTTACAACGTTATCTGAAGTGAGGAGCGTTTGCTGAATCTGCTCTTGGCACACTTGTATGAAGGGAGAGTTGTAAAGTGCATGAAAAAGTTCTCGCATGAGGCCCGTTGACCTTTCATGCTCTTGGGGAAAACAGCAAGCAAATGGCAAATAGTGAAATAGTTCAAAAAGGTCAAACTAAATTCTAGTTTTTCACGGCCGGGAATGGCATCCTTCACTCTTCCTCTCTCACGTCAGCTCGACCTTGAATTAAAAACTTGTTTTTGCATGTAGCAGGCCCATGACACAAGGATGGACCCACAACCACATTCAGTGCGGCGCCATTAGAATTTAAAAGAAGTCTTTTGGGGTGTCATTGTTGTGTCCATGTGATGACAAACCGCCTCCATTTAACACAAACCAGCACTTTGTGTGAATAAATACAGATAAGAGACGTTTGGTGGAGCAAATATATATATTGTGACAGAATACTCAGAGCAACAACATAATTTGGTGCTTTGCTGCCATCTAGTGGCATAACGTTGAACATATTGTCCGAATCCTACACAAGACTTGGATTCATTTATGTCAAAATAGCCTCAATGTTAGAAACAATGGGACTTTTTTGTCACGGAGGCCATTAAAACTTGCTATAGTAGGACAAACACAAGGTTTTATTGTACACAGTGAGCCAGCAGGAACAACACCAGCACCCTGAAACTGGGATCCAACCCTTTTTACCCCTGTGCTTTTCCTACTGGGACACGACAACATGTCCTCTGTGAAAAGGGCTTATACTAGTTTTAACATTGAGGCTTTTGTAAAATAAACATGTCCCAGCCTTTTTGTACAGAGCATTAGCAGTAGCATGATCACCTGGGAAGTTTCCAACACATAGAGAACTCTTAACTAATGCATTTCAAACTGTATTTAGCTGTATGGACAGTTGTTTATTCTTATATGGATGCATATATAGATGTTCTGTTTGCTCACTCAATACTGTCAAGATACTTTAAATTATACATTTACACCAATTTTATATTGAAATGAATTGAGTGGTTGAATGACAACTAAAAGATTGATACATACATTTACTCAAGAGCAACTCTGAGGTACATGAACATACTTCCATTTTTTATATTCTTCTCCACATTTACCAATATTCTACTGTTGACAGCTATATTTTTCAGACTACAATTTTTCAAATGAAACACATGATCAGTATCTTAAATATGATGCTATTGATTAAATGATACAACGGTATTTTTTCTTCTTCACAATGAGTACAATGAGTTTTTACTTTGTAATGGTGTGTGTTGACGTTGTGGTATTGATGCGTGTTGATGTGAATACTTCTTTCCATCTCGGATTCACTGATTGATCACCAATTGAGTTGATCAATTGAATTGAACGGCATTGAACTGACTGAACTGGTCTCTATGTGTCTGCCCTGTGATTGACCTTTGACCCCCGAAAGCGGCTTCACTTAATGGATGGATCGATGACTGCAATTGACTTCAATGACCTCCAGAGGGCGCTACAGAACAGTCAATGTCGCAGTGATACATACTCCCCGTGCAATATTTTACATAAGCACTGACCAGTGCAAAATAATTTTTTGTTGAAAAAAAAGATGTAACACGCAGCTTTGTGCCATCGATGTCTGCTTTGATATAGAATACATTCAATTATCTTCATGAATTTACACTTATATTTTATGGAGTATGTATTAAATAACTATTTTTAAAGGATTTTTAAATGGAGGCTTCTTTTTTTTTTAATCTCACATACCCCCATTTGAGGATCATTTGGCCTACAATATGTAAACGCTCATGTTAGCATTGGTAATTACATTTAAGCCACTTATTTCACCAGATCTAGTGATGCAGCGATAACAATAAAAGGGCAACGCAAATGGGATTATCCTCATTATTATCCTCATGTTCTCCGTTGTAATGTCACATAATAATAAAATCACAGGCTTCTGCGCCGCTTCCTTTGCTGTTGCTGGTGCATAGACTCTATTTTATTTTGACAGCTCTACTGGTGTGTATTCCTGAACAGGCGTAATTCAGTGTGGTGAATGGGTCTGACTTGTGCGCCCCTTCATGATGGCAGAGAGAGTTGGCAGACGGGCCGGCGAGGTGAGAGATGCCACGGCGAAGACGAAAACAGATGGGACCAACGCGCAATTTATTCCTCTCACCGGGGTGAAGGGTGAAGAAAGAAAACCTGCGACAAACCCCCAACAGTTCATCCAAGGTGCACGAGCCTATGAGAGAACCCAAAGCCAGCGATAACTCAACTGGTGTAAACTAGTCGACCGCGTTCTGTGAACACCATCTTTAAAGCTAATATTATCCATTGTGGCTCGCAGTAAAACAGCAGATGAAGCCCCCCTCACTACCCCCAACCACCACCTTCACCCACCCACATACATCACACCCCCACTGGGCTATAGGATCCGAACACCTGTTTCATTGTGGAGCTAAAAAAAGGAACAGCTCTTCAGATGTCTCTCTGAGAGACTGTTAGTGTTCCTGTTACTTTACAGGAGTTTACACCATTAGAGACGCTGCCTGCAGCCAGTTTTTTTTTTTTTTTCCGGGGTCCCCAGCTGAGATCTGCGTGTTTGTACTAATGTGTGTGTATGCTGAGGCATAAATACATACAACAGTTTACAACGGAATATTGAAAAAACATAGTGACATGAATTGAAATCAGAAGTATAGTAGATTTTAAATTATTACAGCCAGCTGGAGGAGAAAAAAAGGGAATTTGTCAAATTTGGCATTTCGGATGGGATGCATTGTTTGGAGCATCCGGAGAGCGTGTTGATCCTCACATGCAGTATTACATTATTACATTACAAAGTGACTTCACAATAAGTGCATTCAAACCATGCGTACAAACTCAGAACAACAAGAATAAAAAAAAGTACAATTTCTTCAATAAAGTTAAACTACAAAGGGCTGTTTTAGTGCTACTACGGTGCTGCTTTCCTTATTCAAGGTAGTCAAAAAAGATGAGTTTTTAGTTTGTTACGGAAGATGTGGAGACTTGCTCCGCCTCCGGCCGGCCTGCACGTTGGGGGTCGGGGGTTCTGGGTGATGGAGTCCTCCCAGTCCTGGACGGAGGAGGCTGTTCTTCCATCGTGCATGATGGAGGATGGAGGAGTAGTCGTGGTGAGTGTTCAGGTTGGTGGCGGCCTGCTTGTGGAAGCTGTAGCCCATCAGCCGGTTGCTGTAAATTATGCATTCAATGCTGAATATTTCACTTTCTTTCACAATATCATTTCAAATGCCGAGACATCGGCACACAAGTGTAATAAAGGTGCAACATGACTGCTGAATAGTTTACTGTTCATGTGCTTATTGATTCTTCACCACCTCTGTTGCCGCAAGTCATTTACATACGCACACATTAGCACAAACATGCAGTCACCCAGAAACGGGATTGATGGCTCAGTGATGTCGACCAGTTGTGCAAAAATATGATCGTCAAAGGTGATTTACACTAAATCCTGAGGCGAACATGCATCCAGCGGTTGTCGACACGTGGTTGTCTGGAGCTGGTGAGGCTATTTGGATCGTGGTCCGTGCATGTACTACTCATTATATGAATAATTTCTGTCTTATTCATTTAATGTGCTGTAACTCTGGTCACATGACATCTTTTGCTTCTGTCCGTCCAGGGAGGGGAGGGGGGTCCTCCTCTTTTTTCCTGTTAAAGGGTTTTTAATATCTTTATTTGGGGAGTTGTTCCTGATCCGATGTGAGGTCCTGGGTCACGTGTACAGATTGTAAAGCCCTCGGAGGCAAATGTTGCATTCTCGAGCCGATCACAAAAACATTTTAAGATCTAAAATGGGTCGAGATTTTTCTCCACCGAGTCGATCCTTTTGTTTCCACTCGGATCACTGACAGTGCCTTTAATTTGTTTCCATCACTTATCCATGTACAACTGAATCAATTAGTCACATGCTGGTGAGTGAACATAATTAGCTAAGATTAGCCAAATCTTTTAATCAGCAATTATTTTCATGTCATTTCTTTTTTATTACCACAAACGTGTCAAACATTCTGTGTGTTTTTTTCTTTTTTTTGACAAAACAACCAAGTGAAGACAACACCTTTAGGATTTAGGAAGATACAGATGTGTGTCAGTACTTTCTGACGTTTTAATTGAAAAATTAATTGGCAGATTAGGAGATAGAAATAATTTTGACTCCAGTTTGTTTTCTGACATGTTTTTTTTTCAACAACAATTCTTTATTGCTCTGAGGTCTGAACCAAAAGACCATCTCCGTGTGTGTATGTGTGGCATTGTAATAACTTGTGTGCACTCTAAACAAAAGCTTTTGGCCACAGATCTCGTCGGGGTTGTTTTACAGCATTCAGGAAAAGTTCAGCGGTTTGAAAACAGCCGAGAAGCTTCAGCGTGCAGACTCATAACCGATGCGAGTCATTCCAGGAGTAGCATGACCTCAGGTCACTTCGTCAGCATCACGACCGGCAGCCAACGTTCAGTGTTTGTCTACTAAAGTGATGGCAGACGTGCTTTAATGCCAAACGTTTCTCGAGCATCAACAACTTTCATATTCCAGCTTTTATCACAGATGTGAAAATTACAAATTTCTTTTCTTTCTTTCTTTTTCTTTTTCTTTTTTTTTTTACCAAGTATTACTGATATCGTTATTAGTATTTTGGGGAGAAAATAATAATGCTTTAGTACCTAGGTGTATTTTATGAAGGATAAAGGGAAAAAATAAATTAAAAAATGTAATTTCAGCACAGCTTCGACATGTTTCATGAGTCACACTCTTGCCATGACAGTTGAAGAAGTTCCTAGAGTCCCTGTTTTCATCAGTGTATATATATATATATATATATATATATATATATATATATATATATATATATATAGACACTACTTTCTGAGAACAAAACCCACAAAAAGTTTTCACATTAAATATAAACATCATGTGCCTTTGTGTTCTGGTAATTTATTTGTTTGTTACAGCATAAACGCATGAATGCATTCCTCTCTCTGTGGACCTTGTGATTAAGAGGCATCCTAAAATAATGTCTTCAGTTGGCTTGCACTGCATCAGCAGGCACCGTGGCTTGATCTTAAATCACCGCGGGTACTCTGAGTGACTCCGTGAGGAATGGACGCTCCCCCTGCTGAGTCCACAGTTTGCTGATAGATTGTGCTGCTGCAGATGCTATTGAATTGGTCCTGATAGAGCATCTGAACGGTCCGAGGGAACATCGTAAGCCAAAAAAAGTGCGCTGAGGGGGGGTGAGTGGTGAGTGACCTTGGCGCCGAGCGCCCTCTTATTTCACGGTTATGATAAGAGGATTTTTTGTTGTTGTACCCCGTGTTCTTTTATTTCTTTCTTTCTTTTGACTACTGTCTCCGTCCCGCCACTCTGCTGTCATGTTCATTTCTTCTGCATGACAAACTTCAGGGTGGATGAACTCCATCCTCCTGATCTCTGTTGGAAAACCAGACCAAAAAAAAAAAACATACAGATTGGTGCGTAGCCCTTTAGCCATCACCGTATCCTTAAACCCTAACCCTATTTATTGTTTGAATTGTGCTCAGAGGTTGAAAATGTGGATTATATATTATTGTAGCCCTGATTTTTATATTTAATTTCATACATAACATGATTTTCTTTTGGTGGGGGGGTTATAACATGTTATTTTCGTGATTTGTACCTTCTAACCTGATATAAAAGGGTCCCCTTATCTTTTATTTTATTCCACATAAAACAAGAATAGCTGACGGTGGCGGTATAACTGAAGTATATTGGACAATTACGCCCTTTAAGAAACTACAAACCACCTTCTCGTCGCTTAATCCCTCCAAAGAAAAAGTCCGTACCACCGTAAGTGTCAAAAGACAGAGGCGTATGGTGTGGATTATAAAGGTCTCTGAGCATTTGTCCACAGTGATAACACCCTGAGTGTTCTTGTGTAGAACAGCAGCACAATACACGCTGCTGATGTGTGTAATAGAGCTCTCGCGTGGCAAGTGTTGCATTTTTAACCACCCTGAAGCCAGCTGAGTACACTCCAGCCATGCGTGAAGATACGGAGATAGATTACCTAAACTAAAACCATGACATGACGCGCACTGGTGGGTAATAAGTGCGATAACGACGGGTTTTGATTGACACTTAAGTCCCCCTGAAAGCCTCATCAGCAAAACATTTTAGGGGAGGGGAAGGGAGGTGTGTGTGTGTGTGTGATGGGGAGAGGAAGGGGGGGGGGTCGTCCTATACAATATTTTATAACGTTTTTTTCACTCGTATTTGTCACAAAAAAGTGATGACGTCCAGCGTTCATTGATAAAATAGCAAAACATTGTTTCAAATACACGAAGAGCGAACAGGTGTGTTCAGGTGAACAGGTGTGGCCCAACACGGGGTCACGTGGTGACGCTCAGGGCCTCCCCATGTACCCGAAAACTACCCGAAGCCCGTGGTAGTGGAGTCCTCTCTTCTCTTTCTTTTGCCCCTATACTCCTTAACCCAGTTAGAGAGAGGGTTACTTTATTCCATGTAGAATAAATGGCATATAGGCCCAAGTTAAAAAACTCAGCGGGGAACGACCATCATCCGAGACAAACTAGACAATGCAAGGCAAGTTTATTTGTGTAGCACATTTCAACGACAGGGCGGTTCAAAGTGCTTCACATAAAACCATTAAAAGCATCATAATGCAGAAGAAAACAAGATCTAAAAACAATTAAGAACATTCATTATTTAGACATAAAATAAGTGCAGTTAAAAAAATAAAATGCAGTAGCGAGATGCAGAATTTGTTTAAAATCCTTGAATCTGGTTCAATTAAAGGCAACAGCAAACAGAAAAGTCTTCAATCTGGATGTGAAAGAAGCTGAGGGTCTCAGCAGACCTGCAGCTTTCAGGGACCTTGTTCCAGATATGTGGAGCAGAAAAGCTGAACGCTGCATCTCCGGGTTTAGTTCTGACTCTCGGAACAGGAAGTAGACCCGTCCCAGACGACCTGAGGGGTCAGGTTGGTTCATGAAGTCACAAACGTACTTTAGTGCTTTAAAAACCAGCAGCAGGACTTTAAAGTCAATTCTTTGTTGGACAGGAAGCCAGAGCAAAGACCTCACAGCTGGACGGACTACTACCCCTCTCTCTCTCTCTCTCTCTCTCTCTCTCTCTCTCTCTCTCTCTCTCTCTCTCTGACATTTCAGTGAGACTTCTTCACAAGTACAGCTCAGCAGAATACAGGGCAATACGAAGGTACCACAATGGTCAGTGACAGACCATCATAACCATCCACCTGCCTGACCCCCCCCCCCCCCCCCCCCCTCCTCTCTCTCTCTCTCTCTCTCTCTCTCTCTCTCTCTCTCTCTCTCTCTCTCTCTCTCTCTCTCTTGGTCATTCTGAAAACACGTCACTCTCCTGTCAGCGAATCAGATCCGTCTCTCACTTCTAACTTGTTGTTCGACTGAGCATCTCGATCACTGTCTCTCAGTTTATGGTGAATTTCAGTTTTAGTGCAAATAAAATACTGGAAAACAGCAGAGTTGTGCGGCAAAGGAGGCCGGACTGACTGCTGTGTGTCCCAAAATAAGAAAACACATGAACTCTAGAATACTGATCTGGTCCAAGAGGAGTCTAGTGATGGCCTGTACCACGTATATTTATTCATCTGCAAAGCAGCCGGATCTATAAGATCCTCGATGAGATCAGTGAGGATGTGCTGTGTCACGTCACGCCAGTGGACGTGTCAGTGCGTGCCTCATGGGGAGTCAGTGTGTTCCGATGAAACGTTGCCATCTTTTCGGGAAAGCAATGATGAAGCTGAAAGTCTGCACAGGTGAAGAAGGGGGAGGAACAGACGAACAGACACGGAGAGAGAGAGAGAGAGAGAGAGAGAGAGAGAGAGAGAGAGAGAGAGAGAGAGAGAGAGAGAGAGAGAGAGAGAGAGAGAGAGAGAGAGAGAGAGAGAGAGAGAGAGAGAGAGAGAGAGAGAGAGCTTACGCCTCCCTCGTCGTGCTTTCGGTCCGTGGATGGGGAGGAGGAAGAGGAGGCGCGTCACAACACCGCTTTGAAGGACGCAGAGCTGCGGATCGGAACCGGGGCTGAGGAACCAAAAAATCCAGTCGGCACCGGTCCTGGGTGGAGACATCCCGGATGTAGGGGAGAAAGAAAAAAAAACGGCGTCCTTGTAGTTCTACGTCGGGCATCAGAAGCCGTCGCACACACACACACACACATACACACACACGCGCGCGCGCGTAGCCTACGTATTTAAATGTGATGTAGCCGAGACGCACTGGCTGGACAGGCGCTGAAGAGAGGTCGCTGACGGACTGCGCGTAATGCTGAGTGGACAGCAGTATTTCTCTCTGTGTATTCCAGCCGAGACGGCGCTATTGACAGGAGATTCGCGCACTCGTTCTGCAGTGCAGCTCGTCATTACAACCAGATGCTCTGCGCCGGACCGGACCCGTTCACTTTCATGCCGTCCAGCCCGACCGGAGCCTGAGCCCCGAAAAGGATGCAGGTGAAAAACCAGATCTGCACCGAGCGGAGCAGCACCGACGACCCGGAGCAGGATGACAGCGAGAAGAAGACCTCGTGTTTTTCCAACATCAAGATCTTCCTGGTGTCGGAATGCGCGCTCATGTTGGCACAGGGCACCGTGGGCGCCTATCTGGTGAGTTTCACCCCCCCCCCCCCCCCTCCTCCTCCTCCTCTCCCCCCTTCCTCCTCCCCTCCACCCCCAACACACACACACAGAACAGCCGCCGCGGACACAATGTTGGTCCGTCGGGATCGTCGCATCTCGGTGTGACTCGGGTAACATCGGGTTAACGCGGCGCCCTTCAAACCCGGCACAATCAGCCGGTGAGTAACGATGCGGTGCCGCCGCCGCCGATGCGGTTAATAATTATATTATTCTGATCACATTAGAATAATCACATCCTCCAGCAGCCACGGGACGCGGCGCTTTCCCTGATTGATGACTTGCTGCGTATTATCCATCAGGCCTATGCACCATCTGCATGACACGGAGCGCGTCACAGCGGCCAGGCTCCACGTTGTCGGTGGAGATTTAAAATAAATAAATAATTATATATATATATATATATATATATATATATATATATATATATATATATAATTTATATATTTATATATAAATAAATGCGTATAAGGATGGTCTGTTTGGAAACGCCGGTCAGGAGGTCCATCCGACGTGCCGGCTCTGCTCCCATCCTGCACCCGCCTGCCTCAGCAACACAAGGAGGCCTTTGACACTGGAGGAGATACAGGCCTGATGACGTGATCACCACAACAGAAGCAACAATAGCTTCTGTTGTCTTCACACTGCTGCATTCCCACCGACAGCTTGATGTGCTGTTTCATGCACGGATATCTTCAAAGTGACGGCAGACGACATGTGTTCAGGAGATGAACTGATGGGGTCAGACGAGTTTAGAAGCCAGGAGGAAATAAACATGTTTGTCATACATCTTCATTCACATGTACTGACATTGCCCCGAACACCAAACACCTTCAAAAACCCTGTTCCATAGCTCGAGATCGGGATGAATGGGTTTTAAAGTGCAATGTCAGCTGTTTACTGTGTGGCCGAAGCCGACCACAGCAGTCGTTATAATGTATCCGTGTGGTCTGCCTTCATTAGTCAGAGATGACCCGGCCACTTACTGTAAATCTGTATAAATATGAAAGATGCCTCTTAAATGCAGCATATTATCTGCCTGATCAGAAGACAAAGCCCCTGACAGGTGTCAGCACAGTCTTTATAGTATAATATTAATAATAGCACATGCACACTGGCGTGTTTCATTTCACTCTCCAACACTTGATGAAGAACTCATCTTCATACATAGTCACATCGGCGCAGTCTAGAAAGGCAGTTTAAAAAGAGGTAAGGTCAAAGGTTAGTTTCTTGGATCCCATCCGATCTAATTGTTATATTCGTGCAGCTTCGGACGATGAAAAAAAAGTAAAGCCTAAGTTGTATCAAACTGCAGAGATGTTGAAAATGGAAGGCATTGTTTAGAAAAGAGCGTAACTTGCCAAAATAAAAGTTCCTCCGTGATGTTTTGTGGAGACTGCAGCTTGGCAGGAACACAACTGAGCTGGTTTTAATGTGTTTTGCACCAGTCCCAAATTTAAGGTGCATAAGTGTTTACCTTGAAGACTGCAGTGGATCTTCCTCCTCTAAACCAGCATTCCAATACCAAAAGTGCACCTTTAGCAAATCCTGCTGCAGACAAAAGCACTGTGGAAGCACTGCCTATCCTCCCCTGTAGAAAATGTAGTTTGTCATCATCTTTCCCTGTCTCTTTTTTTAATTCTGCCTCATAGTTGGTTCACATTGTGCATTCATTCTCTGTTCTTTAGCTTCCAGTAGCAGAATGTTTTAGTTTTTTTTAAACAAATAAATCACAGTAACTTACAGTAACTTTGAAAGAGGACAATGTTACACTGACCGACGGCCATCACTGCAAATCAACCTCTGTACATCAAACTGGAACGGTGGAAGGATTTCTCTCAAGCTCGACAACGATGTGTATTTGTCAGAATCGTTGGCGTGGGACTGGACTAAAATGTTTAAATCTAAAAAGTGTCTGTTCTCCATCAGCTGCCGCCCTACGTAGCAGCTTCATACATGAATCTTCTCCGGCGGCAAAACTTCATTTTAATCCTGCTGTTTAGCCTCAGCGACATTTGGACTGTGATTTCTTAGCTTATAACATCAGGGAAGGATGAATTTGTAATAATTTTAAGTAAATAGTGGAGAACACTGATATTTTCAGCAGATTGAAGTCCTTTTAACTCGTAACCCTTCAAACCCTCACCCTAAACCCTAAACCTAGGACATCACCTTGGACTTTAGGAAGATACAGATTTGTGTCAGTATATTCTGACATTTAATTGAGAAAATAATTGGCAGATTGGGGGATACAAATAATTATGACGTCGCCCTCTTAAACTTTAACCCAGTTCCTTTCACAATAACCAGTTAAGAAGTTGTATTTAGCAGAATTGAGGGTATTAAGGAAGTAAACATTCCTCTACCTACAACAAAACATTATCCCAATTCCTCTCACCTTACCTAGCAACACCTAACATCAACAAGATCTAAAAAACCTATCTGAACTAATAATTTAACCAACACTAACCCTTACCAGTTGTTTTTTTTCAACCGGTTCATTTATATTTAATCCTGTATTCTGAATTGTTACATCACCACCAATACTGTCTGTTCGACAACATCTACAAAAAGAGGTGGCCGAGGCTTACAAAACAGTTTTCTTGATTTCTTTTACTCTGTATTTTATGTTGTCAATTCTAATCTGAAAAATTGGGGTGATGTTTCTGAGTATGATATTTCCTCTTAATGCTTTAACCAACCCGTAACAATATGACCAACTCTAACCTTGCTCCTCTCACCTTCATCTACCCAAGTTACTCGGACCAAACCGTTTGCAAAACACAGTACCAGAAAATGTAATAGGATTTACTACAGACATCTCCTAGTGGGCATAGAAGATCTATGGCGTGGGGAATTACTAAAGCACATTTGTCGGTCCATGCACTGTCATGGGTCTCTATTCAACTGCGAAGCCATCGGGCGACGTGGAGAGATTCATGAGTAAACCCATATAACCTTACCCTAAACCCTAACCCCGAATCCTAATCATTGTTTGAGTTGTGTTGAGAGGTTGTACATGGGGATTATACGTTATTCTAGCCCTGATTGTTATGTTTAATTTGATACCTAACATGTAGGACTCAATTAGGACTCAAAGTGCAGCGTCATAAGAGGGCATGGTTATTTCTCCTTCACTATAGTTATTGAGTAAGTTTAGGATACATTCTTCAACTGGACCCAAACATATAGACAGAAAACAATACGCCTGTGAATGTTAGCAAAGGAAGCAGCGTTTTGTCCCGGCCACCCAGACAAGTGAGCGAGCCTTAAACATTTCATTAAAACATGTGAACAGCGTCAAAGTGTCTGCTTGGTGCAAGTTAAGGTTTTCAAAATCCATGTTCCAACAGCGGAGTCCGCTGGATCACAAGCTTTTCAGAGAAAACTGCACGTTTCAGTTTAACGAGTGACCGCGTTAGCTAGTGACTCGCTAAAGTCACGGAGGTCTGAGCTTTCTCTTATGTTGCAGTCGCCATCTTTGGTGGTGTCGTCATTATTTGCGAACTGTAAAAAGGGATCTGAATCTCAGATTTGTTATCCTGTTGATCCATTGCTCCAGTGATTTTTCCAGCACAAAAGGTTACAACCTCTTAAAAGTTCGGATTTTAAGCTTTTGGGGCCGTTCCTGTATTGTTGGTCGAAAAAACCCCACTAAAGTCATTATCTTTGGTTTCAGGAAATTGTGACAGGCGCATGTTACAGTTTTTAAACATTTTATAGAAAAAACTGGTAATTGACATATTAATGGACAATGTAAAAGAATGGGTAGTTTTACAGGACAAACCGGATGAGCGATAGGCGTAATGTACACAATCGCTCTATTTTCAGCTGCATACTCATGGTTTAATTCTGCTTTTCATCCGGAATACCTTCAAGAGGTCTCGGGGCTCATACTGTACCTTCTGCTGTGGATGAATGATTAATACAAGTTTAAAATAACTCCCCACCAACCTTTTACCGTCAGTCCTGTAGATGATCCGGAGCACATTTGATGCAAGGAGCCACTTCATCACTTGCACACCCTGGAACACAGCTGGTACGACGTGTTTGTGTCCGCTTCATAATTAGAACAGCTGCGTGAGGTTTTCTTGCCTAAAGCCACACACATGCACACATTCCTTTTTTCTCCCCCTCTCAGGTTGGCATCAGGCTAGCCTCAGGGCTGTTTTGTGGGGAGGAGGAGGGTGATGATGAAGGTGTTGGAAGCAGAGCCTGCGCAGCTCAGCTACTGTGTGTCATAAACATGTTGCTGCTGTTGGTTGGAGAGGCAGATGGCCGGCATAAATGTTTAGCACAAACATTGAACTGTAACACAAAATATGTTGTAATTTATACCTCTGACAGATTTGGTACAGTTATTAATACTGTAGAAACTTTACTTTATTCATTTCTGAATATAAAATCATGTGTATAAAACCCGCATTGACAAAGTTAGTGGGTCAGCTGACATTGGAAATCTTAACTGGCTTTAAGACGACTAACACTGTCTCTCCCTCTCTCCCTCCTTCTTTCTCTCTCTCTCTCTCTCTCTTCCTCCACCAGGTGAGTGTTCTGACCACTCTGGAGAGACGCTTCAACCTCCAGAGTGCAGATGTGGGCGTCATCGCCAGCAGCTTTGAGATCGGCAACCTGGCCCTCATCCTGTTTGTCAGCTACTTCGGCGCCAAGGCCCACAGGCCCCGGCTGATTGGCTGCGGCGGGATCGTCATGGCGCTGGGGGCGCTGCTGTCGGCCCTGCCGGAGTTCCTGACCCACCAGTACGAGTACGAGGCCGGGGACTCGTGGCACGCCGAGGACGGCAGGGACATCTGCTCCAACAACTCCAGGTCAGAGAACCGAGACTCCGGGTTCAAATGTGGCAACAGAGCCAACACCAACATGATGTACCTGCTGCTGATCGGGGCCCAGGTTCTGCTGGGCATCGGAGCCACACCTGTCCAGCCCCTGGGAGTGTCCTACATCGACGACCACGTCCACAGGAAGGACTCCTCGCTGTATATAGGTGAGTGGCACCGAGCTAACGCACAACCGCAACACGCACTCTGATAGTGAAGTCTGTGTTTATGGCAGTTATTGTTTGCATTCGTCCATAATGTTCATTCTTTTCACACTGAATCCTCAACCTGAGCAGAGCACACACATCGCTCAGGAATTGCACAAAAATCGCTCAAAGATTTCTCAAAAAATGCCTGAAAATTGCATAAAAATCCCCTGAAAATCCCTCAAAAAATGCTTACAAATCAAAAGCCTTTTGCTCTGGAGCTTCCATCACTGCTTACTGAAATCACTGTGAACTCAGCCGCGATGAAACAGTTTAATGTCCCTTCCGGGTTAAAAGTAGAGTCAAACACCGTGAATGCACAATCATGATGTGATAAATATGTTGTGGATTCAGGAAAATGAGAAAATGATTTGGCCTGATGGCCTGTTGAGAATAGGATGGAGTTTGATACCACCTCTATGTGTGTACGCTGTATGAAGCTAGAGCCAGCAGGCAATTAGCCTCCTTTAGCTCAAGGACTAGAAGCTAGCATAGCTCCAGCATCTAACTCCTAAAAATAAATCCTAAATACAACTTGTGAAACCACAACTTGTCGTCTTTTCTTTTCTGTTCATGTAAAGATACATTTAATATGTCACATTTGAGAGGTGCAGGTAGAAGGATATATCTGTTTTTTTTTACTTTGGAGAGAGCGAGGCTTGCTGTTTCCCCGTTTCCATTCTTCATGCTAAGTTAAGCTCATCGCCTGCTGGCTTTAGCTCCACGTTTAGCGCACGGACACAAGGGGGGTATCGATTCCCTCATTTAAAAGTGAATTAGCAAAACGTTTAACTGTTCAACTATTTCTCTTAGGCCAACCTGAGGCGCCCAGTCGGCTCTAATATACTGTTATTGAAATCACTTCAATATCAGAGCTGGGTGGAAACGCCGGTAACAGCGGTAGTCTGTCCCTCCACACCAGAAGATGGAGTGTACGGCCGGAGCAAAATGTACAAGCAGAAGTTACTGTTGACTGTGACATAAAAAACAACCACAACACTGACCTTGGCTAGGCTAAACTTGACAACTACTACTTAGAAGAAGTCCGAGTAATAAAAAAAAAATGAAGAAGCAGGAAACAAAGGGCTCTGATCCCCAAAACAAAACCACATCGAACAACAGTTTGATTTTTCATGCTCTTACATTTGGTCTAACTTGGCATTCCAGTTGGCTGGAAGTCATAAGAAATCATATCAGTCTTGATAAGTTAGACGAATGAGAGAGAGAGAGAGAGAGAGAGAGAGAGAGAGAGAGAGAGAGAGAGAGAGAGAGAGAGAGAGAGAGAGAGAGAGAGAGAGAGAGAGAGAGAGAGCGCTGTGGTTGGGAGCTGAAGCTGTTTTAGGCTTTAGTTAACCTATAGAAACACAACCTATTTTTAGACCCTTTCCTTGATAATGTCATACCTAAAGCATCTCTGCAACCACAAGGGCTATTTGAATACTTTTGATGTTATAATAAAAGATTTTTTTCAAATATCTGTCTATTTGTTGCTCGTTAAGAGTAAATGAAGATGACACACGGAAAACAATAGTTTAAGGTCCACCTAGAAAAAAATCACTGTCAGGGTGATTATTTCTTTGAAATGATGCAGCTGTAATGTGAACATCCATATGTGAACATTCACATGTGAACATTCTCTCTGCAAAGGTTGACTTTGATAAAGTGAAGCAGAAGAAAGTTATAGAGGGTTTAGTACAGAGAACATTCAGGAGATGACTTTGCTTTGGGGCACATTTGCTCAGATCTGTAACATTTTAATTTTTTCATGTACCAAACCATATATTTCACTTACTTATTGTGTTCACTACATCTAAATCAAACAGTTTGGGGCTTTTTTTCTTCATAAAACGAGCTAGGATTTACAGTTTTATATAACAATCGCTTAGTTTTCTTAATTGTTTGGATGATTTAAGCCCATTTTGTCATCAGAAAAAGGGTCTAATCATGTAGGGATGAATAAGATTTCAACAACTCATGTGAAAATATTTAAACTGGAATGACCACACGGTGCTTAATCGTAGGGCCCTGACATAACTCTTCCTGTAATGACGCTGACCTTGACTGAGCCTTCACGCTACAGTCTCAGCCTCTAATGTGCTTCGTAATCACTGAGCCACAAAGCTGTGAGAGGAGCAGAAAAAAAAAGTAAAGAAAAAAACAGTTCCTCTTTGCAGGACCAGTGTGGATTAATATCTAAATGCCGAGGAGTGTACGAATCATATACCTGCATTCTTTAAAGCTGATTGCTGTGGCGTTATCGCAGTCGCTTGTCAAGCAGGAGCGTCCGGTAACGCGTCGTCTTCGTCCAACCACTCAGTTTACACACAGGAGATGATTTGAGATGACACATTCCTCGACAATCACAAACAGTCTCTGATTGGAGGGGATGCGGTCATTTAAATCAGTAGCGTGGTACACGGGAACAATCCACGCTCCTCTCCTCTCAGACACTCATCAAGACACATTCATCACGTGTAGTGAAGCTGACTCACAGGCGGAGGTTGTGTTTCAACGTGGATTCTTCATAGTTGTCCAAATTAATTAAAATAAGAACATCTATTTGATATTTTTGGGTGAAAAATACTGAAAGTTAGATCCTCAGGTCCAGCAACAAGCTTCTGTGATACTGCACTGCACAATATTGACTTGGTTTTGCACCCCCACCCCGTCCCCCCCGCGCTTCCCCTCCGATAATGAGTTGGGCCAGTGGAGGGAAATGACCCCGGCTATTAAACATGTTAGTTATGTGAGAGGGGACGCTTGAGTCCATCAATACTTGCGCTATTTTATGATCTTGTTGCAGATGTGTCACACGCATGCCGCTCAGTATTTAGTGGCTAATAAATGACATCGGTGTGACGTAACAAAAGGACTGCACATTTTAAGGTTGCGCAAGCGAAACATTCTGAACGTAAGATTACGAAGGAATATTTTAATTTGATCTATTTGCTTTTCTTTATCGCTGTGGTCGACAGGGGGACGTTGTCGGTCTGATCCGGTCCTTTCTCTCCACCCGGTGCCCCCGAGCGGAGCACTTTTATTCCCAAATTGGTTCGGCCGGTCTTCAGCGGTCAGCAGCAGAGAGGACTGCAGTTACACAAACCAAAGAGGTCGACGTAACACACATTACAGTCGGCCTGCCAAAGTTGCCAAGGCAACAGTACAGAGACAGGCATTCCAGTTCGCTTCGTAGCAGAAGAGCTCCAGCCGGGGAGACGGAGAGACAAAAAAAAAAACAGACTTATGACGAAAGTAGGGAATATAAATGTGAAAATATTTGTTGCGTATGCTATTTGCCAGTAATTCAATCTGGTAATTTGGAGTATTTTCGCTTGCAAATAAAATGCAACTGTGGCTGGTTAACAGCAAATCATTTGCAAGATTGTCCTGTCAGTGTGAAAGTACACTGCTTGATCTAAAAAGTTACCATTTAATTGTCCTCTCCTCCATTTTGGCAAATGGAGAGTATTTTGTTCTTGGGATCGTATTGGTAATTATCTTCCATTGTTATAGACTCTAAAATTCCACAATCATTCATCTCTTCTTATTGCAGTTCGCACTCAATTGCACATTTTACAGCTGAGTATGACATTCAATTATTGTCTGATAATGTACACCAGTAAAACCACCATCACATTAAAACCCCGAAGAGCTGATGCAGCAATAAGTCAAAGCTCAGCTGTAATTTATTTTATTGTGCAAGAGGTCTTGTGCTGTCCTGAAGCTTCTTCTTCTTCTTGTGGATTCATCAGTTTGCTCGTACGGGAGGATCAAAGGCACTCAAAACAAAATAAAGAAAACGCCAGCCTGCTCGGCTACCGTGTGGCTAGCTGCTCCTGCTCGCAGGCTTCTCTGTTCGTCCCTGGCTAGTTGCGGCGTCTCTGTTTGCGTTTCAGCGCGGACCTCTTGCAGGGTGAGAAGGCCCTGCGGTTTGTTCTGTGCACGCTTTGATCTGTACAGTCTCTGTCAGCAGCACTCGGAGTGGAAGAGATGAGGGAGGGAGGAGATATGAGGGAGGGATGGAGGGAGGAAGGGATGGACAGAGGATGGAGCAAACAGGGCGATCACAGCACCCTACCCCCCAGCTTGGCGAGAGGCCAACCCATACCAGATGCCGGTTGTTCGACACTACGCTTGATATTTCTTTGCATTTATTGATTTGTAATGTGATAACGGATTAGCACAACTACACATTCACCATGTCTCAAAATCCCTATTTGTTCCATTTGTAAAATAACTTCAACAGCATGTATTTTCTTCCTGCTTGTGCTTCTTCCAGTCTTCCAAAAGAAAATTGCATTTTAAATGAAGGTTAAGGTTCTTCTTTTTATGTGTGTGGCCTTACAGTCCTTACAGTAGATCTGTTTTGTAGATTGCACTTCCTGTTCTTTCCAGAGAAAGAGAAAAGTCCACTAAACATACAATACAGCTGAGGTTTATGGAAAATGTATTCGTTTCACAGATATGTGGTCCACTAGCTCAGTTGTGAACCAAGCTGGTGGACAACTTGAAATTTCCACCTGATGATGGGAGTAGATGAGAAGTCAACAGATCACCAAAAATATCAAAATTCTTCCTTAGGGGGAACATTTAAAACATTTCACCCAAAGCCACACAATGTCATCCTGCTAACGTTGGCTAAATTTGACCCGATATAATGTACCTGATAAAATATACTTATTAAAATATATTAAAATACAACAATACAAGGCAAATTGACGTACTCTTCCTTTATTTTACCCTATAACTTCTCATAAAACCAAAAACAGGTATCCAAACACATGCCTGTTGAAAAAAAAACAGGGATTGGAGCAGAGAGACACGCCTATCATCAATAAGACACGCCCACCTTAAATAAGACACGCCTACTTTTAATAAGACATGCTCCTTTAATGAGACATGCCAATATTCAATTAGACACACCCATCTCTAATAACATCAAGTTGGAGGGACCCACACAACTCAGACAAAAGCAACACAATGAAAATATCGTAACCACAATCGCTCGGTTGAAAAATCCACCGACGTTAGTTTTCTGGGATAAAGTTTAAAATCTAAAATTTATCTGAACTTTCCACTCAGTACTGTGTGGTGGAGAATGACTAACTGGGATTTCGGTTTGTCAGAACTGTCCGTAAGTGTGAGTCTGATCGTCTGTGTCCCCGTGATGGACTGGAGCCGACAGGCCAGTCAGTCGACCGAGGACGTCTTTTAACGTCAACCCTTAAAGAAATACCACCATTTAATCATTTTATGCTCTGTTTTTTTTTTTTTTTTACATTCTTCAGCTGTTTGTACATTTGCATACATTGCATTTTGGACTAAAACTCTGACTCAGATTGGGTATCATGGCCGCCGCTCTACGTCCCGGCTCAGTGCACACACAGCGTCCTTTGCTCGTCCACAAGGAATCAGCTCTTTCATAACATCCCCCAAGCTTCTTCCTTTGACACTTACAGATAGTCTATTATTCTTTTCTCCACACCACCCCCTCTCTGCTCGCCTGCTCGCAGTTTTTTTTAACAATCCGGGCATATTGATTGCCATGGTTACCTCCTACAGTGTGGCTTCTGCGTCGTCCGTTGTGGCTCGTGAATAACACGGAGCCTTCGTCTCCGTACACGAGTACGTGATGTGCTGCTTCCTTTGCCCAGTTGTAAGACTACACCCTGAATAATGCAGCGTGACAGATAAGCAGTTTGGAGGAGTTTTAAGCAAACATCTAACCAAAGGCTGAACCTTTTGGAGACCATGTGTGAAAATCCCTCCGCACCAGTTTTAAGTCCCAGCATGCCCCATTCAGATAATCTTTCCTCATAAAATCAGTAATTTTTCCATTTTTGAACCGAACGGCACAGTTTTTTGACCGAAACCCCCTGTGACAGGCCAAGGCTTTGTTTCATTGTGATTCCTGTTGCAGATTTCAATTCTTTAGGGCCTAATTTTTCCAAATCCGTGTGTTATTGACTGCTCGAAGAGGCATTTTTTGAGGATCTGGCTCTTATCTCTATCTTTTAAAAGCGATTTTTTGCAAATGTACATTTTTTTCCCCAAGACTTTGCTGACCAAATACATACAATAAAGTATTAAAGTATTGGAATATATTTGTATATTTGGGGTTCCAAATATTTTGGCCACTTTCCCCCACACGGATCAATACTGCGCAGATGCCAGATTGAGGACACACGAGCAAACCAGCAAACAGCACTCAGGTGCCCACGGCACATGTCCTCCAGCATACACCTGTCCTGTACGTCTGTTCTGTGTCAGTGCTGCAGTCTGTTCTCGCTCAAATGTGGTTTATGTTTTCACTAAGTGTCCAGAACTGTGTGTGTGTTTCTTCAAGTTAATGTGAGCAACCGATCAGGGAGCTGACCGGTAAACAGAAGCAGACTACTTTTTTTTTGGTTTCTGGGATTAGATCATTGTGCCATCTGGCAGATCAGAGGACAACTGACAGTGATACACTATCGCACAAGCAATAAAGAGTGAGATCTGTGTGTCCAGAGTCAACAGCCTTGTCTCCTGTGAGGCTTCACTCAGCCACAACAGAGCTCTGATCTACATGCTAAAGTCAGCACACTAACACGAGCCCCTCGCTGATGTGTCGCTGCTACGGTGTTCCCACTGTTCACCATCTCAGTTGGGCATGCTAACACTTCACAAAGTAAAGCTGAGGAGGCGGGTTTGGGCTACAGCCTAGTGATGACACTACAATGAAAATCATTAGATGATTCAAGTTATTGGCTGTATATAACTGACACCAATGTCCACCTCATGTTATCATCATCTTCTGGACAATATGGGCTTGTGTGCCACATCTCAACATCCATCCAATAGCTGTTGAGATATTTCAGTGAGAATGAAAGTGATGAACTGACTGATTCAATTCAATTCAGTTTACTTTGTGTAGCCCAAAATCACAAATACAAATTTACCTTGGAGGGCTTTACAATCTGTACACATACGACATCCCAAAATGCCCCCAAATAAAGAAAGTAAAAACCCTGTCACACAGAAAAAAGGGAAGGGATGGACCGTCCAACTCTTCCCCTGTGCCTCCTAAAGTGCGTGGACATTTCTGTGTGTTTGTGTTTGCGCATACAGCAAACGTCCGTGTGTGTGTCCATGTCTAAATTTCATGTTTAAAGTCTTCACCTCCAGCATACATGACCGGAAAATGGCTTCCCGTAGAAAGACTGACCAGCTCCTGATCTCTGTTGACTACAGTGTAATGTCCGAGCCGGATTGTAATTGGATTATTGATTGCTGTCTACTGCGTGACTGATACCCCAGATGAAGGCAACTGATCCTCCTACTGTATCGCTCACACAGCCGCCAACAGAAAAGCAGCTGTTCTATTACAATATTCATGCTCTGCACCTTTTTTAAAAAAATTTTTTACAATAATGTAGCCCTGAATAGTTTCTGCATTCCATCCTAATGAAGTCTAGTATGTGGTGCTTTATAAATGTGTGTATCTCACAACAGAAAGATGTACATCTTCAGTCTATGCGAGCACCACAGGAACACTAGCTACTATCAGTAGGCCGCTCAATGTATAAGCAATTGTCTGTAGTCTTGGAAAATCTACATTTTTCCCTTTTTAAATTTGCTCTTTGAAGTCAAAGTCGAGCTGTACACATGATTTGTCGGCGGCACTAGCAGCGTGCCTCCAGGGATGGCCTGTCAGCCCACCTCTTGGGTCCAGACTGAAATATCTCATCAACTGATGGATCGCCATGAAATATTGTGAGGACATTCACGATCCCCAGAGGATAAATCGTACTGACTTTGGTTATTGTTGGGGGCGACCGTGGGTCAGCATGGTGGAGCGGGATCGTCCTTCAATGAGAGGTTTGATCCCCACCTGTCGGGCGTGTCCTTGGGGCAAGACACTTAAACCCAAATTGATCCATAATCAGGGGACACTTTTTTATTTCGTGCAATGCTTTGTCATAAGCCCCAAACCTCCAAAACTAATATTCCCGTCAGGAGCCACTGTACTTAATGTTCAGTGCTCGTTAGCAAATGTTAGCATGCTAACCTGCTTCACCGAGATGGCGAACACAGTGAACGTACCTGCTAAACATCCCCGTCGTGTCGCCGTCGTCCCCGAGAGCACGCTTGCGCGCCGACTTTTAGCATTCTGCTCAGAGCACACTAAAGTCTCTGCCGTGTCACTTACAGGTGAATCGTTAGTCAGACTCACTGTCGCACTTCTTCTCACATTATTTTATCAGCTGTTGAAAATGGCGACAAAGTGACATGTCAGACCTTCCTATGAACGCAGAGCCTCAGAACCAGACTGCGCATCAACAGGAACGTTTCACGGTCTGCAGCAGAGCTAAATGCCAGCAACAACACAATGAAGCGCTGTAAATGTACAGTAACCGAGCGTAAATAACAGTACAGTTAAGTCAAAACCGGAGGGCGACGGCTCTACAGCCGCTGGGTCAGCTTCTCCCTCTCCTGCCTCACGTCTTAGCCGCTATTCATCGCCGTAATGCGTGTAATGAAGCGCTGTGAGGCTGAGAGAGTCCACTGCAGCAAAATGTTTTTACTCCAGTGGAGTTATTACTCTTCCGCCGTAGGACAGCAGAGGAAGGAATGGACGCTGACTCAGCGCACGCTGTCTGCTCAGTACGGCCCAGGTTGTTTTATATGTGCACCTTTTAGGAGCACCTATGCCAAGATACAAAGTGCCAGTGAGTGAACCGTGCCATAATGTGAGTCTGAGTGAGAAATTATTCATGTGCTGGCAGTGTGGCCAGGTGGAGGAGCCCTGTCTCATACAGTATGACCTTGCCTCTGCTGCATGCAGTGCAGCTGAGTAGAGAACACTGGCAAGTCCCTGCTGTTTTTATTAGATGAGAGGAACACTGTTAACAATATTAAAAAAAAGACCAGGTGACTACAGAACACGGAATACATTGTATATATTGATTTGTGTTGTTATTCCTAGAGAACCCTCGACAAATCTGTTTAGAATAGCGCTTGTTACTTTACTTCATCCCGGGTGTTGAATACACACCTAGTCTTCAGTGAAATAGAGCCCCATCCACATTTATGAAAATGAGCAGGATTTCTGGACTGTTCTGGTGGATTGCAATATATGTACACGTTTCTGCTTTTTGTTTTGAAATGATTGTGTCCATGGTATCATGTGATCTGTCACAGTGGACTTAAACCACAAAACTGACTCACAATTTGAAACCACAGGGATGTTTACTATTCTTTTTATAAGGACTTATAAGGTCATAATGCTTCATAATTGTTGGTTACTTGCTGATATTAGTTTTGCATAGTGTATTATAAGTGTAATACATTGTATTGATTTAATAATCCAATATATTCACTTTTATAATGCACTATAATGTGATGGTAAGTTATTCTAAGTGAAGTTCAAAACATATAATTGAATTTATACAAGAACACACAGAATGTAATACTTTTGACTTCTCTTAACTTATAAATAGGGTTGACACAATTTTGATGACCAGCGATCACAAAGTATTTTGATACTTACCATATAAGTCCTCTTATAAGTATTATAAAGTCCTCGTACTACCATGAGTTGATACCAAAGACAATGATGGGACATAGCAAATAAAACTCCACAGCCTGGCCTTACAAGAGCATATAAGTCCATTTTACATGTTTATAACACAATTCAACCATAAATAATAACATAATCCATAAATATGCGCAAAGGACTTATTTTCATATCTCTAGCTTGATGCCACACATGATTTCCGCACCTTTCTAGAAAGCTTACGACCTACGTAATCCGCAAATTGCGCCAAAACCACTGTCAGACAAAGCCTCAGCAAGATACCAACCACATTCCAGCCAAAAAACTGAAATATGACTTACTTATGGATTAAACGATACATGCTTGTATGTATTGGTGCATCTGCTTTAGCAGAACCCCTCTCTTGGGGAACCAGAGGCGTTCAAGATCCAGGAAGAAAGTTAGGGCATTTGGGCTCTCAGCGGACCTAAATCTACGGTAAACGAAATGTACACTAAATGAATTACTAACAATATTTAACTTCCCTCAATCAAAGTCAATCTTTGCAGAGATACTTAACACCTAGTGCTATTTTATAGTAGAACAAAAAGCGACTATATGCATAATTAAACAGAGGAAATACATCCTGGAATTAGCAAAACTATTATTTCCGGGAACAAACCCATGTCAGGTTCAGGCCAAGTGGTGGACTATATTATCTACAGTATTAAAATCACTTAGCCATACGATTCCACAGAGAGGAGGGGCGGTTACATCCTCTACAAGCTCTCAGTTTAAGTGAAGTGTCTCTACATGCCATTTCCAAATGGCTGGGTCAGACAAGCTGCCAGAGTTTTACATGGACGTCTCAGTCATCGCGAAAGCCTTTTTTCAGAGTGTCGGTACTTAAAAAAATGATCCTGTAAATTGTGCTTCTCCTCTCACAGTTACTTTCAGTCATCTCGGTTCACGTGACGCCGTGCCACAGAGCGCTCGGGGGTCGCTGATGAAATTAAAGTGATCTACCGTTAGCTTGTTGTCCGTCAGGCGCGTGTTACTGTGCCGTGCTCTACTTGTGGTGTTCATTGCCAAGGCTCTCAGACAAAGCAGATGGAAAAAAAATTGTCAAAAAGGATACAACAGCAGTCTTTTTTTTTTTTGCATAGAAACATTGGAAATCCATTAAGGTTCCCTCTGGAAATATTTCATAGTGCACAGCATCTGCAGGGCAGAGCATGGCCCGCTAAAACAGCCCTGAGCGTGTGTTTGAGATGGGTGTCAGATTGAATTCCCACATGTCCACCTGCACTCCGCTCTGCCCTTTTTAAAGCTCATGCAAGCACCTTCTGTGACACATTTATATTGGGCTGCATTGGCCTGAGGAATGGAAAGTTTAAAAATTTAGTTCCGAAATAAGCTTCGCTTCGTTTTTTTTTTTTTTTAAATAACTTGAACTATAGTTCAACTGATGGAGGATTTTGAAAGGATGATTGTAAACACAGGGGGGGTAAAGTCCTTGAATAACTTGTACAGACCAGACAAGACTGTTATTTAATGAAGAAACTAATGTAATCATATTTCTTCTCCCAAAAAAAGAACATGCACCCCTGTAGTTTATATTGTTTTGGAATGGGAAGTCTCACCTTTATAGGTGTTTTCTTTCTCAGTTTTTAGTGTAACAAATAGTGTCATCCCTGCTAAAGAGGCTTTTTTTTTAGAATGATCTCTCTGAACGGCTGGTTTCACAGCTGTAAACCATGTCCCTGTACTTTACGTCCCCTGAGGTTTCCCTCCATTGACAAGTGCTGCTGCACTGAGGACGGCTCTCATCATCACGATGAGGCAGAACTGCAATCATTGCAAAGTCAATGGATCCAGAGGGATTTACATGCAGCCTCTAATGAGCAATCAAAAGCTAAACCAATCCTACGAAGATCAACCTCAGACCCTTTTTGTTGTTGTTGTAATTCATGTATTCAGAAATGTACATCATAAATTCCACGATTGTCGCAGTGGTTCCAGTAGTTTGCAGCATTTTCTGTCATTTTTTTCCTCCCTTTTAGACAATTAAAGGGGAAAGTTACCGTGTTTCGGTCACACCTTAAAAACACTTCTTGAAGTCCACAATCACAATAAAAGGAATCACGATGAACCATTTATTACTGGACTCCATTACACAAATGTATATCAAAATATTTATTTATATTTCAGATGAAAAAAACTTCCAACTTTCTTATATATATACAATAAACCATCAACACTTATTGCTCTCAGATTTATCACTGGATAAAAGACAATATATATAATAAAAAAAACAATAAAAATATATTGTATATATAAATATATATAGCCAATACAATTAATAGTAAGATAATATATAGGCCTGTATCTCCTCCAGTGTCAAAGGCCTCCTTGTGTTGCTGAGGCAGGCGGGTGCAGGATGGGAGCAGAGCCGGCACGTCGGATGTACCTCCTGACCGGCGTTTCCAAACAGACCATCCTTATACGCATTTATATATATATATATATATATATATATATATATATATATATATATATATATGTATGTTTTTGAAGTGTATGCACACTTGATGAGGCGTTTGGCAAAATCCAATATTGAAATACTGCCTAGAGTTTTAACGATAGACCTCCAGTAATACAAGTTTTACTTTCTCTGGTTAAAGCTCGAGGAGGCCATGATGGCAGTAAAGATCCCTCTGTCCTTCAGCCGTGTCTCTGAGGAAGTGGCCTCAGAAGCAGCAACTGTCTGACCCGCAGACTGACCGCCATCAGTCCTGCACGCTTTCCCTGATGGCAGCTGTCGCTTTAGGATTACAAGCTCTCCGTCTCACCTCACGCCACGACCAAGCTTAGCGGGATTTCTCCTTCATCGCGCATGTTCGCCGCTATTGTCGTCAGCGCAAAATGAAAAACCTTGAGAACTGGACAATGTGGCTGGCTCTCTAGTCCACCTTTATGTATCTGACTGTAATCATTAGAGTTGCTAATTATGCACATGCATCTGCCTGTGTTCCTCTAAGAGAAAAGGGAATATGCAAGTGGCACACTCATGAATCACAAAGGTGGCCGGTTCAAGTATTCCTTATCTCTCGCTGCTCTAATTTCCTGTCACCTTTCTACTGTGTTTTTCAAATAAATTAGAAAAGGTACTTTTTTTAAATAATTGTGGATAAAGCAGATTGAAGCAGATTTTCAAAATGGTTGAACCTGAAAATCAAAAAAGGCTGCTTGAGACACAATGCTTCTTCTCTGACTCATATCATGGAGATTTCATCTTTAGAAATGCACTAATAACGCTTTTCCGCTCTCAGATTCATCACTGGACGATAAGCACACCACAAATCATTACACCCCTCGTCGAATAAAAAGAAGAACAAATCAAATTGACCGACCTTCTCGTTGGCTCAGTGTGGGAGCGGCCACTTCTGCTCTGGGCCCTTTTATTAGCGGTCAGGCTTCTGGAGCTCACTTCTATTGTTCCACTTCCCACCAGCATGGATAACTGAGTTTCAGTGCCACACACACACACACATACACACACACTGCTGCACATTCTGCTGTTGCTTACTGGAAACCTCGCAGCCTCTGGGCCAAAGCAGGGCAGCGCTGCTTTTCAAGAGGAAATCACCCCGAGCTCCTGCACCAGCGGGCTCCCCGCCGCTCTAACACTAAGAACCCATTTCCTGCTCGACTATTCATGATCCTGCGGGATAATCTAGTCTTAGATCAATTACTCTGTGCAACCCTATGAGCGGCATATTACAGCGATGTGAATAAATCTGCCAGTGGGAGACATCTGATTACATTTAAAGTCCCGTGGCATGAATTCAGCACTTAATCTTTAGTTGAAGAGAATGCATTTCGTTCTCGGTCAGTGGATTTAACCAACAGAAGTGTGGGAGGAAGCTCCATATCACAACATATTTAACAAAAAGGGCTTCAGTATTAGCCACTTTTACAGTCTTGATGCAATGCTGCCCTCTGCTGAAGGATGAGGGGAAACGCACTTAATGGAAGTCTTTTTTTTTAAGTCGGTTGATTTGAATAAATACAAAATTTAATTAGGATTTTTATTATTTCACTCAGAGAGACAGTCCAATGTGTTCTACAGATGTATATTCACACAAATGTATGAACAAGCACACATTTATGTTGATATACACATATATCAACATAAATATATACACAATAAATACAATGTAAATAAATAAGTAAATATAAACAAAGTAATACATCTTAGCTAAATAGATAACTAATTAAAGACCGACAACACAGTTATTAATAAACAGCAGTAAATTAAATTTAGATTTTAAGAGCTATACATTAACATTTAAAACATACCAAAAGAATAGATAATAGAAACAACAATAATAATAATGATGATGATATACACTCTCATTGTTGAAGTAGTCTGATCTCTCTCTCTCTCTCTCTCTCTCTCTCTCTCTCTCTCTCTCTCTCTCTCTCTCTCTCTCTCTCTCTCTCTCGCAGGTATTTTATTTTCCACATTAGTCTTCGGCCCGGCCTGTGGCTTCATTTTAGGTTCCGTCTGTACCAAAGTCTACGTCGATGCCGTCTTCATCGACACCAGTGAGTCGGCCGTTGCCTCTTCTTCCTCTTCTTCTTTGTGTTTCTTTTCGATGCACCCTCACATTGTGTCTGTTTCCATCGTAATAGTAATACTTAGTATTGACCCTGCTGGGAATATTAAGAATACAACATAGATTTTCTCCTGGCATCCAGTTTCTTCATCGTTCCAACGTCCCTCCTTTGTGGTAAAATGTCTCCCCCTCCCCCGCCTCTTGTCCAGGTAAGCTGGACATCACCCCGGATGACCCTCGCTGGATCGGGGCGTGGTGGGCCGGCTTCCTCCTCTGCGGTGCCTTACTCTTCGTCTCATCCCTCTTCATGTTCGGCTTCCCCCAGGCGCTCGACGAGCAGGACATGGACGGTGGAGGGGAGAGCGAGCAGGCCATGCTGCCTTCCTCCCTGACCCTGGAGTACCAGGGCTCCAAACCCAACGGGGCCGTTCACGGCTTCGACATGAACAGCGGACTCTCCGTTTGTGAGCATCTGAGAGGTAAGGAGCGGGGGGAAAAAAGGGGTCGACGGCACCGAGGGAAAGACGGGGGCGTCGAAGAAGAGAAGTGGGTCGTTTCCAAAATGTCACATTGGATTTGCTTCATCTAGGAAATTATGATTTTTTTTTGTGTTTCTTCTCCTTTTCCTTCTTCACTGGCGCAGTCATCCCCCGGGTAACCAGGCACCTTCTCTCCAACCCGGTGTTCAGCTGCATCACGCTGGCAGCCTGCATGGAGATCGCCGTGGTCGCCGGCTTTGCTGCCTTCCTGGGAAAGTACCTGGAGCAGCAGTTCAACCTGACCACCTCCTCGGCCAATCAGCTGCTCGGTAGGCGGATCGTTATGCAGGTTTCAGACGGTCATGGAAAGTCATGGCATTTCAAAACGGTTATTTCCAGGCCTGGAAAAGTCCCTTGTTTTGGAAAAGTCAAGGAAATGTGTTATATTCGTATGTTTATGACGTTCAATTACGCTGAGTTTAAAATAATTAATATGGTTTTAATAGAAAGATGCTAAAAATATAAGCAGGCATACATACAGGCATCTATATAAATGTTTATTCTTTTAATCAAGCTATTGTCTCTCATTTATTTGTGTCCTTTAAGGTCTACTGTATGCTTCGGGATCGTCGTTTTTAGTTTAAATACTACGTTTTCTCACTTTTTCATGTTTACACCCAGATTTCACACAATGTTTGGTCATGGAAATTTGGTTTTAAAGTCATGGAAGTCCATTGGGTTATCTTGTCCGAGTGGAACCCATCATTGTTCTGCTTAGCAATCCAACAAACAAAAAAAAGGAAATACTAATATAACGGCAACATATGTGCAGTGCAGAACCCTCGACTAAGGCGTCAACATGTACTTATTTTTAATTTCCCCTGCCTCCCACAGGTATGACAGCCATCCCCTGTGCCTGTCTGGGTATCTTCCTCGGGGGCCTGCTGGTGAAGAAGCTGAACCTGTCCGCTCTGGGCGCCGTCCGCATGGCCATGATGGTCAACCTGGTGTCCACCGCCTGCTACGTGTCCTTCCTCTTCCTGGGCTGTGACACCGGACCTGTCGCCGGGGTGACTGTAGCCTACGGCAACGAGTAAGCAGGAGGGGAACCGGCTGGTGCACATTTTTGACAAAACACGTCCGAGAGTTCAAGAGCGTTGATGATTTCATGGAGTTTTTCCCTCCATAACTGTGCATTCGCAGTAAAATGGCAGCGGCGTCTGGCTAGCTTTAGCAAGGAAACACAGGCTGATATCTCTCCTATGATGTCAGAGCACAACACTGCGTCTGCGCTGATCTTTGGGGGTCGAGTTTAACTACATTTCTCACTGTTTTTCTAAATCACACGGCTTTCCAGTAGCTCAGCTCTTCTATCGATCGAGCAGTGAGCTAGCGTCCCACACTCCCCCACCTTCTGAAGCTCAAGCGCAGCTTTTTGCTGTCAGTAAGTGACACCGCAGCCGTGATCCACGCACAGGGGCGTTTTTTTTTGTTGCGTTAAGCTGACAGAAGCTCTTCTGTGTGACGTGATCTTCGGGGCTGATGCCTACGACGTCTCTGCCGCAGCGAGCGCAGACGGCTGAGGCTACCTGGTTGAAAGTGAGCGGAGGCTGAGCCGTATAGGCCTGTCATCACGGCCATGAACTTTAGTAGTTATTAGATTAGTATGCTCTAGTGCTCTAATCCATCGCAGATCGACAGCATCGTGCTGAATATGGTAATAATAGTAATATGGGATATAGAATATACACAGTAATATTACTGTGAAAAACTACAGGAGCGTGTTACAGTGTGCTAAAGAAGCTCGTCATGAAGGGGTTGACTCATTGAGAGACTGCAGTGATCATTAAAAGTGGCATTTTGTGATGAATTCGGAGAAATAACTTGTAACATTAGTTGTGTCAAGCGATTTAAATTGGCTTTGTTTGAGTTGTTTATTGAAAACAGCTGAAAGTTTGTAAATGTTTTAAATGCTTTAGTGAGAGAGGCTACATAAGCACAAGGTCTGCATGGTTGTAAAGATTGTCCACGGATGTTAGAATTAAGTGTGCATTATTCATACAACGTCATGATTGTTTTACTAATTTAATATTGACAGCATAATGTGATTCAATGTAAAAAAGAAAAAAAAAGAAAATGAGCTTGAATGTACTTCCGCTGTGTTTCTACACTTTCCGAGTTGCTTGTTTTTTTCTTTTTTTTGGTCTCCATTTAAAAGTCGCACATGTGTGCTCCCCCTCAACATGACCTTTGACCTCCTCCGCAGGACGTTGCGGTCCTGGCAGCGGCCCGAGTCGGCGTGCATCAATAACTGCAACTGCTACACGGCGTCGGTGAGCCCAGTCTGTGGGTCCAACGGAGTCACCTACCTCTCGGCCTGCTTCGCCGGCTGCACCAAACCGGTACACGGGAGCGCTCGGACTAAGCGCCAGAGACGTTAACACATGCACTAACACGTGCATCAGTCGTGGTTTAGATTTTCTTTTTTTTAAACCATTTTGATCTCATTTCTTGTCTTTGTTGTCAGAACCTGACCAGCTGCGCGTGTATATCCAGCACCAGCGAGGAGGCGGTGGCTTTACCGGGCAAGTGTCCCAGTCCAGGCTGTCAGCAGGCCTTCCTCACCTTCCTGTGTGTGATCTGCGTGTGCAGCATGATCGGAGCTATGGCCCAGACGCCCTCCGTCATCATCCTAATCAGGTAAAGAGACCCCTATGCTATACATCGTCTGCCCACAAGAGGGAGCTGTTGATATTCTAAGCTGCTCAAAGGTGAAACGTTTAAATAATTTGAGTCATCTTTAGTGCATACAAATACACGGCGCGTTTATTGCAATTTGGAGGACATGTTCCTCCTTGTTCCCATATGTCAGTAGAATTAATTTGTTATAGCAAAACAATAACATTGTACTTATAAATTATAGATCTACAGTCAACTGACGGTTATCTCAGCATAAGACTGGAAACGGGTAACACCGTGGGACTAATAAAGGGATATCTAAACGGCTAGCCTCACTATGCCATGTAATAACAAAACCAACCTACTAGCGCTAAAATAAGCTAAGCTAACTAATTGCTGGCTGTGAGAGTGGTACCAATGTTTTTATCTGACGCTCAACAAGAAAACAAATAGGCATCTTATGTGAAACAAACCTACTGTATTTACAGCGACTGTTATGGCCCGTACAAAGCCTTAACGCCAATTCTGTCTTTGTTTTCAGAACTGTAAGCCCGGAGCTCAAATCTTATGCCCTTGGAGTTCTGTTCCTGCTCCTAAGACTGATTGGTAAGACCCGTAGCGTATATCGGCTTCATGTACTTCACTGTCGTGCATTTAGAAGCACAGAAAATGATTTGCACTTCCATTTCAACCTGCCACACGTTCTGTAACGCACCGCTGTGTCCGCGACGCCGCACGCTGTGTTCACAACGCCGCACGCTGGTCGGCCTGCGGTCTTTGCTCTCCGCGGTCACCTCGGCTGAAATGAACTCCGCCCGCCCGCGTCTGTTCGGACATGAAGGAAACACCCACCGGTTTTGCTTTTTCAACCTCTGACCTGCTGTCTGTCCGTAATCCCCCCTCCCCTCCCCCGCCCTCTTCCCTCTCCCTCTCCAGGCTTTATCCCTCCCCCGCTGATCTTCGGCATGGGCATCGACTCCACCTGTCTGTTCTGGAGCTCCGTCTGCGGCGAGAAGGGCGCCTGCATGCTGTACGACAACGTGGCCTACAGGCACCTGTACGTCAGCATCGCCATCGCGCTCAAGTCGTCGGCCTTCGTCCTGTACGCCACCACGTGGCAGTGTTTGAGAAAGAACTACAGGAAATACATCAAGAACAGCGAGGGTTACCTCACGCCCACCGAACTCTTCGCCTCCAACGTGACTCTGGACAATTTGGGCAAGGAGATCACCCAGAACCCAGCCAACAGGACAAAGTTCATATACAACCTGGAGGACCAAGACATGTGTGACAACATGGAGTCTGTTTTATAGTGCCGGTCTGCACCGGGAACTGCAGACTGGAGCCGAGGCCGCTAGTGCGCTAACTGATCTGACGGGCGACGTTACCTCGGTGTGGTGTCAGTGTAGAGGAATGTTCTCAGTGAGGGTCTTATCTTCTTCTCGCCCATAGTGAACGACACAGTGACAAAAGATTCAAAGAGATGTTTCCCAAAATGCTCTCTCTCTCCGCTTTGCACTTTTTACCAAAATGCAGACGATCCGATCCATTTTGGTCAGACAGAATATGGAACTGACTTTTTTTCTTCTTTCTTCTTAATTCGACAGCAACCACGGGGAAAGAAATTAAGGAATCACATGGAATGACTTTGCAGTTAATGCATCATAGCACGAATCCACCAAGACTCCCCTGAAACACTCTCCCTTGAGTTCAACTTCATTAACAGTTCAGTTCAAATTCGATTTATTAGGAGGCCAGAACTCGTCGGGAGGCAGACATTTTGGTCGTTCGTTATCTTTATTAGACAGTTTATTTTCCTTTAGAAGGAAGTACTTCTCAGGACCAGATGCCAGATAGAAAGGATGACAGTCAGCACGGTTGTTCATCATCAGCTTATGCATACTTTAGCTTTTCGGACACACAAAGTACATGCGGTCGTAACGACTAAGCGACCCGTCTACAGACTTAGTAGCAGACTCGTGTGTTCCCTCACTCGATTGTCTCAGTTCAACAACAGCGAATCAAGAAAAAAACAGATGTGCATCGACTAAAGAGGCCCGTGTGGGCACGACCTCACGAGAGGCAGCGAAAAACCAACGAATCAGCAACAAGAAATAGAAGTACAGGATCAAATGTAATCCAGTTGATGATAATGATAATATTTAAATAAATAAAGTATCAGCCTCGTTTCCGGGCTACATCGTTAAAGCCTCCAAGTGTCAAAAGAGAGTCAAAATATAAAATAAGTAAGGACAAAATACGAACCCCAATTACACAATAACTGCATTCCTCTTTCATCTTAATGCAGGGAGCAGAAAATATATCACATTGGTACTTTTATTGTTCGATATCGCTCTAAAACGTCCCAATTTCCCAAAAGTGAACCGGACAACAATATTCGGAAGAGAAACTTTCATGTCACCTGCCGAGATCAACGGGTGGGTGTCACCATTGTGGACTCAAACGCTTGTCGCTCATATTGTTCGGATTTGAGCAAATCCTTCTCAGTAGCTTTCAATGTAATTGCCCGTTCTTGTTCTGGACGGCACTTTAGGACCTTTTGTTGAAGGTAGAGGAGCGTTGAGCGGGTACGTAACAATGATCCCTTTACTGTGTCGTAGTGCGGAGTTTTTGCTATGAATGCTGGACGAGATTCTGAGACACATTTTCTGTTTTGTTTTCATTTGATTTTTTTTATACTTCAAAACCATTTTGTCAGTCCGTACTCTGGCATTTATAGAAATGAAGTGCAACTTCCAAAAGTAAATTTAAAAAAAAAACAGAAGTCCTTCTAGATGTTTAGCTAGTGACCTAAAAAGCGACGGACCGTGTGAGAGAGAGAGAGAACGAGAGAGTTTGGAATAGCTGGACTAGAACCTGCGCCGACTCAGTTACCTGAACCTGTGACGTCTGTCTCAGTTTCACGACGATCTCTCTCCAACCGCTGATCCGACGGCGCCGCCATTTTAACGCTGAAAGGAACACTCGTGTCAACGGCGAACCGAGACCCGAAACACAGTTTGACTTGGTGGTGTAATTCGACTCCTTGGGGTCGCCGCCCCTGCAGCAGTAATGCATGGAATACACAAGCAACATTGCAAATAAGACTCTCCTGGGGGTTAAATGTACGTCGTAGCGGGGGGGCGGATAGGCTGTGGCGGGGGGGAGAAGGAGGCCTTCGCCGATATAGAATCGTGAAAAAACAGCGGCAAAGCTCACGTGAGCGCACAGACCGACCGAGTTGAGTGCGGAGGCATTTCAGTCCAAACGCGGGGAAAAAACCGAGGCACCGAGACATGACGATTGTGGTGGGCTAGCTGTCAGCAGACACAGCATAGCATGACGCACAGTGTCCAGCCAGAATTAGTTCATTTAAAAGCATGCTGGTAAATGCATGCAATGTTAAAAAATAAATATTCAGTATGTCACTAAGCTGCACAGACTCTGTGGTTTTGGTGGCCATGGTAATGGTTAAATACACGTTTAACTCCAATGGCCTCCAAATTCTATTTTAGACCATGGAGAAGCTTTATAATGCATACTGCATTGTGATGTTGACGATTTTTTTTAAATTTGTTTTTAGCAAACTTCAGCTGACTCACTCACACTGCAGTGATTGTCTAAACGCAGATCTTTTCTTTTTTTTTCTTTTGTCAAATGATAGTTTTTCTTTTCTTTTTTTCAGGAATCCTATGGGATTCTGATTTCTGACATATCCAGTTTATAACGAGAGTATATTGTTTTTCCTGGCTTACTTTGTAAGTATTTAATATGTTTTGCATCAAAAATATGGGCCTTTGTCCAGCCACGCACCGACGCAATAGATTTCATCCCTTTGATGTTTGGAGGTGGGGGTTAAAGGAGCAGTTCAACATTTTGGGAAAGGAAGCGTAGTCACTTTCTTGCCCGAGAGTTTCGACGAGAAGAACGCGTTTGTACGTCATGAATGAAGCTGGAGCCAGCAGCCGGTTGGCTTAGCTTAGCACAAAGCCTGGAAATAGGGGCAAATTGATAGCTTGGCTTTGTCCAAAATGAATGAAATCCGCCCACTGACACCTGGAACTATATATTTTTTCCCCATCTTACTGCTAAGCTAAGCTAACCAGCTGGTTGTTCTGGCTTCATGTTTACCGTACAGACATGATCACGTGATATCAATCTGTTTCTCTCGGCGAGAAAGCAAATACGCATTCCCCCCCCTCCCCAGAAAATGTCTCAACTGTACTTTAAAGTTAAAGTTCCATGATTCAGTCTCATTTTATGCTGCCGCTCATGTTTTATGAGTACATTTCTTTGCAAATGGTGGAATCCATCTTGGATCCGCTCTAGTCACAGGATGTATTTAGTTTAGCACTTCAAGGAACTCATAGTATAAGATTCAAACTATACATTGATGATGCTTCAGCATCACGAATAATAAAGAGAATATTCTATAAAATAGGGAGAAAAAAAAACAAACAGACAGTTGTCTGAGAATGTCTGCGATCAATCACCATTGGACCTACTACATCCATCACAGAGCCGCGCCCGACCAGACTAATGTCTGCTGGGTCGGGATGTGAACCAAGAGAGCATGAATACAGATCTTCAGCACAGCAGTGAGACTTAAATTCGAGCACCGATTAGGTAGTGTTTGAAACCGTCTCCACGCTTAACCCTTGACTGTCCCCGATGGAAAAGACTGGCTCCTAGCAGGACGTTCAGGACGGCCGGACATTACGCCAAGAGCTCCCATAACGGGGGGGAGGAGGGCGTTGACTAACACTGGCCACCATCTCCTCCTCAGTAACCCCCCTCCCCAACAGGTGGCGCTGTCTTTGATATCCGTAACGTCCAGTGTGTCATAGAGCTGACTCCTCTGTACATAATAGTGCCATACAAGTGCCAAAGTGACACCATAGAAGTGTTCTGTAATGTCCTGCGGAGACCTTCTGCGTCTCGCCAGGCTGGAGCTCAGAGCAGATCCTCCAGCTGTATGTAGCCTTTCTGTGATATCCCTCCACTTACTTTCACCATATCATACAAAAAGTGTCCCAAAAAAACATATTGCCTATAAAATATTGTATAATGGGTCTAGATAACAGTATTATTTAGGATGTAATAACTGTTAATATGTAGGACTTTTTCTACTAGTGAAGGTATTGTCTAATTTAGATTAATCTGTCTTTCCATCAGTGGCAAAGCTGATAACTGTTTGTTGCTTTGGTCCAAATAAAAACAACACTTTGCTTGAAAGAAGTGGCACCAATGTTGAGCTTATAGCCCGACATTGTACAGTAGACGAGGCTGGACTGTAGATGATCAGCCGCACTTCGCTGATAGCGGTCCTGCACCTGTGCCTGGATACTAAGCTCTCCTCGGAGGCCCTCCTGACGTTGTGCCATATCAACCTGTGCACTGTAACATTCAAACACTCGCAAAGAAAAAGCCAACGTGTTTCCGGGTCCGTCCAACGCGCTGGCGAGCGTGACGGCGCTTGCTTGACCTTGTATTATTCACCTGCGGCGACAGGACTGTTTTTTGCCTTGTGATGAGAAAAATAACTTTTGGAGCATAAATGTTTTGTTTTTTTTCGTTTGGGTTATTTTTTTTTTTACATTCCTATTTTTCCTCATTATTCTCTTTTGATGACCTTGCCTTGTGGTAACAGCCGGTTGACTTTTTATAGTGGATCTTCAGTGACAGAAGTATTGATGTGTGAAGAGTTTGCTGCCAAAATATGACATTTCCGGGCAAAAAACAAAACAAAAAAACTCTTGAGGTATCATTATCATTCGAGAGACATTTTGACATCAGTGGACAGTTCTCCTGTAAATAGGCCCATCATTTGTTTTTTGTTGCTATTAATTATTTCTTACGGACAGAGACTTTTTGTGTGTAAATGATGGCTGTTATATTGGAAGCAAACTCTTCATATGCAGATAGATAATCCTTTGGTTTGAGCCCTCAGGCAGGCAGCATGTTGCCTTTGATTAAAGTGAAACCATGTGCTAACCATGTTAGTGAGGGTTTTGGAGTGATGTGTTTGCTTATGCTGTGGATGGTTACCCATGTGTGGATTTCATGGCTCTATGCAGAAGACCTTTGAAAAGAAAAGGGCATTGAAATAAGAAAATATCACCTATATTTTCACAGCATCACTAAAAAGGTTTTTAGATATGCTCTATTGCTTCTTTGGAATTCTTTTTTTTTTTCTTTGGATAATATGAATTTATATTTAAAAGCTTTATGTTCTGTATATTTCTTGGAAAAAGATTACATGATTGTATGTTTATTGTAAATACATTAAATATACTATTTTTGTTTTTAATATGACATTGTCTGTCCAACAACTATCAACAAATCTATGACAATTTGAAAGTTGATTAGATCTTATTGTCACTTCGGGGCGGGGGGCGGGGAGGGGGGTCCATTGAAATATCAGTTTGAATTTTTAATATGCCAGAATCACATCAATGTTCATCCAACAAAGAAGACGGTTACACATCAAAATGGTGACTCAAAGAGTCTGCATTCATGCCAATATCTCTCTAAGACTACTTGCATCCAGCTAAATACTACCATCGGCATGTTAACATAAACATAAGGACAGTTATGCGTATGTTAAGCAGTTAAACATATTCCGGTTTGCACCATCTTACGCTAACGTTTGCTAATCAGCACTAAACACAAAGTACAGCTGAGGCTCAATTGCAGATACATGTACTTTGGTCATAATAGGAAGCATGAATATTTAGACCAAATGTGATGACATGTGGCTCCAATTCACAATGTCCCCAGAGGGTTGACACTTTGGGGACCATGAATGTCTGTACCCAATGGCACGGCCATCCATCTAATAGCTGTTTGGCTATTTCAGTCCGGGCCGAAGTGGACGACCCACCGACCGACCATCCGGGAATAAAACCAGGATAGCAGACATACCGAAGTAGCATATTTAGCCATCTGCTAACGGGGGTTTAGACCCCACAAGTGGTCACAATGTGAGGGCTTGTGAGCTAATGAACAAGCAAGAAAGCCAAAAAAGGACTCCAAAAAATATATTAAATTCTTCATTTTTATTAGTTTTTTGGGTGCAGTTTGCCGTGTGGCATGGAGATTCATGCTAGCGATAAAGGGCTGTATTCACTCGGCGTAGGGGCAGATGGGGTGAGAGGTCACATCATATTTTCTCCTCTAAACGCACTGACAGAAGAAGATAAATTCTGACATGGGTTTAATTGAAATGTGCTTGTGCTTTGCCATGATCTAATTTCCTGTCATCCGAGCCCCTGTGTTTATCCCCGGGCCTCTGCGCCGCGCCCGTCGGTGGAGATAATAACCGGGGTTATGGATTGACCGGGGGATCACCTTGTACCGCTGTTTCGGAGGAGCGATGTATGTGTTCGTGGGGGCCGGGGTCGCAAGCGTAGCTTTCATGCGAGGGCCGGGTGCTAAGAGCGCCCCTGTTTCTCGAGTGCAGATGGGGTCTCGCCGGGGCCACGGTGCAGTGAAATGGAAAGCATGCCATTCCCTGTTCCGCTTGATGCCGAGTGACTCTGAGAGGTTGTGTCATGTTCCTTGGCTATTGACTCAATGACTTGGGACTTCACCATGAAAGCCTGCACCCGTGCGGGCTCTCTGCGTGCTGACAGAGAAATGTGTCTTCCACTTGTCTTCACATTGACCCGAGGACTCCGCTGAACTGACGTGTCCGCATCCCCAAAGTCTCACCTCCTGGACCCAGAAGCGACCTTTCCGCGACCTTGCCTGTCTTTCACGCTCTGTTAGCCGTGGGTTCTGGCTGCTATCGAAACAAGTCACTGAACTTGTGGTGGTGGTCGGGGCGAGGGGGGTTCTTACTGATATACCTATGGATTACCTGTCTGTGACAGTCAACCTATTCAGCTTCCGCTACACGGTTGACATGGCTGGGAATTCAGCGCATTATTCATGGCTGTCACAGCGGGTTCGAAAGTCAAGGCACGGAGTTAAGCACAGGCCATTAGCTGGTGCAGAAATGACAGCTCAAAGAGCCAGACCTTCATGCTCTCCGGTTCATCCACAAGACAAAATCTCCATATGCCCTTCATTTGTTGAAGAGGAGGAAAAAAAAGTGTGTATCTGGACTTGCCGAGGCTACGAATAAATGATGATGTATCCCTCTTTACATTGTATGCTAAAGGGATTATTCTGCATATGTCCCTAATGTCTTGTCCCGTGACGTGGCTCCGACAGCTGACCTGATTTATTGCAAGGTTGCCCGCATTGTTAAAAAAAAAAAAAAAAAAAAACTATCTCTGACTCAGTGACAACGGCCCAATTATCCCTTTCATGCAGAAAAGGTCCATATACAAAAGAGGCTGTGAATTGCAAATCCAGCTGCTGCCTGTCCTTGCTCTCCTCTAATCTAATAATGTGATCCATCATTTCAGCGGCGACGGCTCTGCACCCGGGCTCGGAAAAGAATCCCACAGAGGATTAGTATGAAGATGTTTGCATATCCATATACGCAGTCCTGAGAGGCTGTATGGGGAAGAAGTGGAGGGGGAGAGAAATCACAAAAACATGTTAACAATAATGTGTCACTTCATGCCTTCACTAAAAGAAGGACTTTCTTGATTAGATATTTCTCCACTAAACTGTTATCGGGGGTCAGTAACCTTACAAACACGCACTCGGCATCCATTACCAGCATAGATGCCTTCAGGAAATTAAAAAGCACTGCTGTTTTAGGCAGGGGAAGAAGAAGAAAAAAACGAAAACCCTGTAAAACTCTGTGTTTCCTGCTGAGTTGTAGTGGCGCTGTTGGTTGAGGGATGGTCCCGCAGCAGAATCATCCATTACCCTGATGAGCCCGTAGCCCCTGAGCAACGACAGCACAGCCACACGATGAGCGAGACAGGCGACTGCCACGATTTGTTCCGCTAAAGCATTCATCACACTAATTACCCATGGTGCCAAGCAGCTCCTGTAGCCCGGTGAAGCTTTGGCTGCTCGTTTGGAGCCGAGGTGAGGACGGGAAAAACCTTGGGTGAGTCTAAACAGGAGGGTGTCCTCTTTTTTTTTTTTGGTCTGTCTCTCCTGCACATAATTAACTCAGCACTGCAGCAACTTGACAAATTGGAATGATGAATCTGGCCTCTATGAATAGATACAAATACACGATCAATCAAAAGAAATGCCGGACGGTGTTCTCAGTCGGAGGAAATGTGCCGCTGTGAAGGACAAAAGAAGTGTCTTTGCTTTGAATGGCATTCGGCCTGTAGAAAAGTAAGAGAAGGAGGGCTTGTGTCTTTGTTGGGCTTTTGCCTTCAGAGATGATAAAGACGCAAGTCAGTGCTAAGAGGGTAGTGCAGAGAAAAGTGGCTGGAAAATCGCACTGTTTCATCCTATAAATGCCAAATTAAAATCATTATATTGCAATCATCCGCGCATAATGCCTGTTTTAAAGGACTATGCAACCTGCATGTCTGCAACTGTTTCCCAAAATGCAAAGGGACACTCTCAGAGTCTCACTGGATTACAGTCATTCATGCTACCTGACCTTGAAAAGCACCAAGAAAAACGTGTTTGTTTTTTTAAGCTTCAGTTTCTTTTAGACACGCCTCCAACTGTCCATGTCGCTTTTGGCTTCCTGGCCTTCACACAGCTGTTGGAACCAATATAACATCCTGTACATCGCAACACAATCGTCACAAGACCTCTCAGCAGTGGCCACACACCAACAGATCACGGAAACTGGAAGCACCAAATCACTCCTCGCTGTCACACCTTGAGAATTTCACCCAATTATATTATTTTACACTATAGTAAATGCTCCCAATACTCATTGGAATGGAAAGTTTGTAATTTGTATTATCCTATCTATCTATCCTGCCTGAGTCTGTCTTTTGAAGTGGTGCCACTTAGCTACTAAGCTAAGCTAAGCAACTTAACTACTTAGGTTTGTCAACAGTTCATCCACATCCACAGCAATTTAAGCTAGAGAGCTATGGCTAGCTTGAAATTTAAGCTGATACTAGTACACGTATGCAATTATCAACTTAGTGGTATCAAATTTTATAAGGTAATATGGACAATCATGAATGGATAGAAAAGAAAAACAAATGAAGCCTGCCGTGTGAAATGCAAATTTGGTTGGTGCCTCTACTTTTAAATTGGTTAATGTCCATATCAGTCATTTTAAAAGCACAATAGAAGACACACCACTGAACAACCACTATGTTGAAATATCCAGTTTTCTAGATATCAACACACTTTCTCTCCAGTTTATAATGTTTGTATTCCTGAACGCATTGTGTCAATGTTAACATGAATGTAATATTTAAAGTGCTGATGCTGCTTCATTAGAGACAGAAAGCGACAACAGTCTGCCAATTAAAAAATAAAGTCTGTATTTTATTTCATTGTGGACATTGTGTCTCAGTTCAGAGTTGAGTTGTTTTAATTTGATAATTTACTCAGCGATGTGGGTTCATCTTGTGCCAGATAATGAGTGCTGGTCTCAGTGAGGTCAAAGGTTAAGTAGGGCTTTGTACAAGTCCTAATGAGGATTCCTGCACTTCGCCAGGATGTCTCCGTTTACAACTGAGAGGGCCGTTAGCATCGTGTTCATATGGGACACTGACCTAAAGCGTGATGGGCCTCTTAAGCACGTAATTCCCCTCCTGGTTAATAGTGCAGCGGGCCAGAGTAGTCAGAGGTCAACCGCCTGGGGTTCAGAGAAGGTTCAGCGGTCACAGGTAAAGTGCTGGCTGAGGTGCACTAATCTAGTTGACAGGTTATAGATGTTGATGGCTGCAAGGTCAACTGTAAGGAGACTTCCCTGCTCTCTTAAGCACCCGTTGTCAGATTTTTCAACGCGAGAAGATGGCAGTCTCTTACAAGTTAAACACAAACATCTCGAATTTCAAATGACATTTTGTTTAGCGTCACTTCTCTATATACATAAAACACTATCTTCATAGTAGTAGTTGATTTAAACATGCTCTTTTTTTAAAAACAATTCCACGCACATCTATTGCCTCCTCTCAACATGGCGATGGCTTGCAGTTTTAACGTGTGCAGCTAACAGCTAAGAGAGCAAAAAACAGCCGGCGTATAGTCGGTGTATGAATGAGCGGAGTGCCTAGCGGCAACCATAGGCCAGCCGGTGCTAGCCACATGCACGCTCAATGCACTAGTATAAGCAACCTGCAGTCAGCCCGGCCATGTCAACAGAGCACGGAGAAACTTGGATTACAACACACGGGGAGAGTGACTTTGTTGTTTGCTGCATTATTAATGCTCTGAATGTCTTATACAGATAAAGGACTTTTAATCATTATCAAACTTTAACATAATAAAACATGAATGTCTTTGAAACAAAACTAAAGCTTTCAGAATTAGATGTAATCTCAAAGCCTCTACTTAGCCAACGCACGCTGGTGTTTTCACTTACGTCGACTGGATTAGGCCTCCCTCGGGATGGCGTGGGCGGGTACAAACTCCAGCAGCTGATTGACATCTCCCTCACTCTCCTGTATGTTTTGATGAAACTGTTGAGGCTTGGTCCCGTTACGTAAGACATGTACCTGCACTCAGCTTCGAGAAAAGGCTCACAGACTGTAAACAGTGAATGAGAACGCCTGGTGGTGGGATAATGTACTAAATATACCCCCGATATCGAGTTTGAGAAATTCCTTGTTCCTGCTTCCGCTTGGTCAACATTGAACAAAGGTGAATTCTGACCTGTAAATTATTATAATGCATTGCACCAAAACAGGAAATGCTCATTTGAATTTGGGTTGAAAAGAAGAAAAATGTACGTTCGTACGAACCCTAACCTCACGATGCATAAAGTCAAATATGTATTATACATGTCGGTGTGATTTTGGATTCTGGTGTTGCACCGGATATATTCACCTTTTTGGTGTCCATTTTGTGTCCATATCAGACATCTTGCGGGAGAAGAAGACAACAGGTGATGCATGCATTTTAAGATCCGCCGCCTACTAGCTTTCTCTCGCTCACTCGTGCATCGCACCTTTTGTCCTGTTTTTGGTTTTATCATAGTTATCGTTTAACACCATACAACACACTCAAGCCTATTCTCACATCCACTGACAAGCACCGCAATCAACAACCATTGCGCGTTAGTATTTTGTTTGATCGTCTTATGCAATCATGCAGTTTCCTCTACGTTGTTGTTGTCTACATGCCGAGTTGTGACTTGCTGTAACGCTAGTAGAAGATGCTGCCAGAGGCTATGAGAGCGGCTACAGTGTACTTTTAGATCACAACTGTTTATCTCATTAACATAATGAGATTACACTACACCTATTGACTTTAAATGCCAAGAATACTAACGCATTTCCCAATAAAACTTTCTTTTTTCTTGACCATCCTGTATGTGTGCGTGTTTTTCCCATTTGAGTTTCCTCCTGAGGACGGGCACAGAGGCTGTCATTTCCCCATTCCCATCTTGCCCGACTGTTACACACTGGGCGGATCCAACAGATAACCATCTGGTGCCATTGGTTGGTGAGAAGGGGGGTAAAGAGCTTAGCGGGGAGCCGTAATACGACGATATGTTTACATGGCCACCTTGAAGCCTATAAAAGAATGCTGCAGATCTCAGAGCAGCAAGCCAGCAGCTGCCTCCCACTGTGCCGTAAACAGTCACATCCTGGTGGTTTTACACACACAGCAGGTCTCTCTTGGCCATACTTTCCCTCAACTTGTCTCCAATTAGCTAGCTTTCAGCTCCCCATGTGTGATAAGGCTTAAATAGCAATAGATCACCCAAAGCAGGGTTTTCATCTTCAAACTCCCAAATCTGTCATTAATGTTAGCTGGACTTGCCTCTCAAGAGTTCAGGGAATTAAACGGGGAGGAATGCATCATCGCCCATCCAGCGTGGTAAACACTTTAGCCTTGACCTTCCACTGTTGATTGGTCTTGGACGTCAGCCATGTGTTTTGTTAGCAGAGCAGAGCTTGTTTTTGTGTGTGTGAGCAGTCACTGGATGACTGCAGAGCTGGCCGTCTGGAAGAACGTGACGGCGCACTGGGCCTCGGGACTCATGGAGCATGAGTCAGCAGTGAAATGGCCGCGCAGACATTTTCACATGGCGATGACTGGCTTCCAAGAGCCTCTGCGAACATCAAGATAATTGAATCTGTGAAAACCCACGGAATACAATAAGTAAATGGACAAGAATCAGTCTTGGTGTTGGAAGCACAACATGGGCTAAAAGTAGTGGAGACACAGATGGCATGGGACTAGATAATATATGACATTAGTGCAAAAAAAATTGTCGAATTTCTATGTGCAATCGTGCACTGACTTTCTTTTGGTCTTTGGGGCATGCAGTGAATTTGGCTAATATCACAATGGCTTGGAGGAGAAGTGTTTTTTTTCCAGTTAAAATGGTAAGTATGGAAGATTGGTGTAATACATAACATTGTAATTTACAAAAACAATACTCCTTTCCACCAACACATTGTGAAATGTGATCTTCCACATGCAAATTTAAAAGTGGCCTATGTTCTGATTAAATGCTTGAAAATGAAAATATTAATAAAATGTGTCTTAATTGACATGTCAATATGCCAATGTGCATGTACTGCCACAGACACGGGAGAGGAGCAGTGAACATGATTTCCACATGCACGCTTGAAAAAACACGGGTGTTGCATTAGAAAAGCCACGCAAGTCAAGTGCATCCTGGAGTAAAAAGGTAATTTCCTGTGTAATTTGCTCATGACACTAGGTGGCATCAAATTACTACATTTAAGATCTGCTGCCTCTGTGTGAGGCTCATAAAGCGTGAGCTAAAACTATGTCATCTGGTTCAATATTCTCCATGTATATACACATACATATATTTGACCAAATCACTGCATACATCTAAATACAGCAGGTACCAGTGCACATTACACAGAAAGCGATAGGATGAGGGAAGACGACTGGAAAAAAGAAAAGAAAAAAAGAGCGGGGGAAAAAAAGGGAAGCTGGGAACTCGCAACACACTCCGCCATGGAGCATCAACAGAAATCCAACCAGAATCTCCTCGCGTCGGCCCCGCCCCCGAGCGCCGACGTCACCGAGTCACAGCCCGTGACGCGCGGACGCACCACTCTCTTCCTCCGTCCCGGGAGCAAAGCATCATCAAAATCATCAAACCATCGCCCCGCGTCTCTCTCTCTCCTCCTCCGCCGTCTTTTTTTTTTAAATGTAACTTCTGACTGATCGGCAGAGGAAGGGAGCGTCTGGGAAGCCTGGTCCGCGCGATGACGGCTCTGCTCGGTTATCTTGTCTAAAGCTGGACACACTGGACAGAAAAGATCAGATTATCTACACATTTATATTTTGGGGGATAACATTACAGTCCTCCGTGGATTCCGGCTCTGTGTTGTCCGTCTTCATTTTCCCCGCTGTGGATGTTACAGTGCATTATCTCGGTCTGAATGAAGCTTTTCTTTTTTTCGGATCTCCCCGGCGCCGAAGCTGTTTCTGGGTGACTGCGGGCTCTTTACTTGTGAAGTCGCGCGTTATAATCACATTGCCGTTATCTTATGAGCTCCATTCATTTGGTTTCAGGCGTCACTTGTATTTAATTTTGTCAAACAATGCCGCGGGTTTCTTGAACGCGTGTTAGCAATTGGCGAGGACAAATACTGCGCGTTCGTTATAGCGTTAAAAAAAAAAGAGGAAAGTTGGGCGCCCCGAAAAGTTTTTTTGGAGACTGTCGACATGGCTATGGTGGCATGGAGAAACACCGAGGGCGTCGGGGACGCGCAGGGGACCCTCTCCTCCCCGGTCGCATCTCTGTCTCTGCCCGCGGAACTGACGGGACACATGAACCCGGTGTCCTCTCTGGAAATACCCCCGACAGCAGCAGCGGCGGCGGCGGCGGCGGCACACCAGGGCGCACCGCCGCCAAACTCCTCCGGCACCGCCGCCGCGACCGCCAACAATAACAACAACACCTCCTCGTCCTCCTCCTCTTCCTCGTCCATGGACAAGCAGCAGAGCCAGCACATCGAGTGCATCGTGTGCGGGGACAAGTCCAGCGGGAAGCACTACGGACAGTTCACGTGCGAGGGATGTAAGAGCTTCTTCAAACGCAGCGTCAGGAGGAACCTGTCCTACACCTGCAGGGCCAACAGGAACTGTCCCGTTGACCAGCACCACCGCAACCAGTGCCAGTACTGTCGCCTCAAGAAATGCCTCAAAGTCGGCATGAGGAGGGAAGGTACGGCCTGGCGTCCTCCTGTTGTTGCTCTCGGTATTATCACATCGTATTATCCAGCACCACACGGGTTTGGGACACTGGTTCCCTTTTCACTGAATGCATTTGTAGCGAGATAATGTATCTTGACCACACGGCTGTGAACTGATATAAATGTCGTGCATTGCTACATATGTGTGTAGGCTAGCTAATGTCTACACAGGTCATTCTTGGGCACAGTTGTGTTGCCTTTGTCTTCTCAGTGACACTAGAGAAATATATTTATTTATATATATATATTCATTCATACATATTTCTCCGCTCATACTAGTCATATATTTCTCTCAGGCAGGCTACTCGTCTCCATGCTAGCCTTCGTTTATAGCCTGCTGTGACGTTGCAGAGATTAATGTTAACGTTAACCTAGCATCTCGTAGCATGGCTATTGTTGCTGCTCGCTCGCGTTACGTCCGTCCCATGGAGCCATTGTGTGGCTCGGGCGCACCGAGGCGGCTTCGCGGGTTACATTCATTCAATTTGACAGTAATTTGGCTACATTTTGGTAACGTTTTAGGTTGGGGTTTTTTGTGTTTTTTTCGTTTTATTTATAGCTTTAGAGTGCGTGTTGTTCTTGCTAGATTATGTGTGGACTGAGCGCGCTCGCGGGCGCGCGCGTGCACTCTTGTTTAATATAATCTATGCTGGTCGTACAGGCCCAACAGCCTGTGTAGCCATATTGCTGCTTTTTTTTTACCCCAACAAAAATAAATGAAGGGCATTCGACATTTTTTTTAGAACAGTTTTATTGTGATTAAAACATTTAAAAAAAAGTTTAATACAGTACACACATTAAGGAGGAATATAAAAAAGAGGCCCCACGTACAGTGGGAGGCTGACTGTCGAAGTGGGTTCAGACGAAGTAACTCGCTAGAAAGTAACGTTGAGGTATAATTCATATAGAGGGATGTGAGTTTTAGGCGAATGTGAGACACTTTGGGCCATTTTGGCAAATAAACCCGTTTGAGGTGCCGACGACGACTCGCAAACAAGAAACTCTCGCGCGACATTATCTGCAGGTTCGTTGCCTAGAAATATAGGCTCGATGAGCAGCGAGCTGAATGTGACTTTTCTTTCCAGTAGTAGTCCAAAACACGTATTCGTGTTCATTTGTGAGCAGCTAGTCCAGCACATTGACCATATACATCCATTATAACAACCACGAGACTGATTGTGTTTATAACGTGTGCTATTGTTTGTTTCTTTTCATGAAAATGTCATCTGTCGCCTTCTAGCTTGATTTGACATTTCTGCTGTCTTCTTCTTCTTCTTCTTCTTCCTCTTCCTCTTCTTCTTCTTCTTCATCTTGTCTTTGCAGCTGTCCAGAGGGGCAGACTTCCCACCCAGTCTTATCACGGCCAGTTTGCGCTGACAAACGGAGACCCTTTGCAGTGTCATTCCTATCTCTCGGGGTACATCTCTCTGCTGCTGCGGGCGGAGCCCTACCCGACCTCCAGGTTCGGCTCCCAGTGCCTGCAGGGCAACAACCTCATGGGCATCGAGAACATCTGCGAGCTGGCGGCCCGGATGCTGTTCAGCGCCGTGGAGTGGGCCCGCAACATCCCTTTCTTCCCGGACCTGCAGGTGACGGACCAGGTGGCCCTGCTGCGTCTCACGTGGAGCGAACTGTTCGTCCTGAACGCCGCGCAGTGCTCCATGCCCGTGCACGTCGCGCCGCTGCTCGCCGCCGCGGGCCTCCACGCCTCCCCGATGTCCGCGGACCGGGTGGTGGCCTTCATGGACCACATCCGGGTCTTCCAGGAGCAGGTGGAGAAGCTCAAGGTGCTTCACGTGGATTCGGCGGAGTACAGCTGCATCAAGGCCATCGTTCTGTTCACCACAGGTACGAACACGGTCGCCCGGATAGTTTGAAGCAAAAGCCCTCCATCTTTGTTACGGGGAAATGTTACAGGGGTGTGCGGGCAGTGGTTTTCGCACGATATCCAACAAGTATGAATACAACAATTGTGTGTGTGTGTGTGTGTGTGTGTGTGTGTGTGTGTGTGTGTGTATTATATATACATATATATATTATATATATATATAATATATATATATATACATATATAATATATATATATATATAATATATATATATACATATATATATACACACACACACATATATGTGTATATATATAATATATTTATATATATATATATATATATATATACATATATATATATATATTTATACACACACACACACAAATACGTCCAAATTATCCTGCAGAATCAGAATTAAAAATGGCTCTATTATTTAGATTTTTTTCATAAAAAAGTGTCTTATTGGAATAGCCATGAATTAGGCGAAATATTCATATAGGCTAATATAAATTTGATAACGACGACATCTGAACATCTGGTGTAGTAGGAATCCTCTAAATATACTTTCACACAAATTGTTCGTTTTCTCAGAAAATCATGGACGCCCCGTTTCAGAGCACTAATTTCATCTTTATTGTTGTGACATGCACAAAAATATTAATTGAATACGTTGGGATCAAGTTTATGTTCCGTATATTAAGGGTTGACTTCTGTTTTTTTTCTCATTTAGTGTAAAAAAAATATTTAAAAAAGTTTAGATGCACACCATTTTCTATTTTGTTTTTCTGCAATTTTTTTTTAATCAGAACTCTGAGCTCCACCGTTATGAAGCCAAAAGAGAAAGAAAGAAAAACATTTTTTCATCATATAATTTATTGGCTAGTGACCAGAATGACCTATGACCTCATACAGTTTGCCAGCCCTTAAAGGAACAGAGTTAAGTTCATCAGTATCATGAAGGTAATTATTATTATTATTATTTTAATATTATTTAAAAAGCTGGAAGTGACTTTTTGTAGGTTTACAAACTGCATCTAATCCCTGCAGCCCTTGAGAAATATAACACTTTGAATGAATCACACAGTAGCCTTTAATATGCAAATAAAAAACAGGGTGTTTTACCATTTGATAGCATTGTAACTGCATGTCTGTGAGCTAACATTTTAACATAAGCTAACATTTTATTCCATTGTTGCCTCACATAAAATATGCATCAGCAATCAAATAGACTGTTTTATCTTATTGACGAGTTTTTTTTATTATTTCCAATATAAAGCATTCAAATTAACGGAAGTTAATTTGAAGGCTTTAAATTTCGCATTAAATTATTTATCAAATAATGAATGAAAAATAATAGAGGAAGGAGAAAAAAAAATCCTTGCAACCTCTTCAAACATGAATTACGAAATCATAAATGTAAATAGATGACTTTATTTGTATTATTGTTTTTAAATGGTCAGCATGGATTTGCTTTACAGCTACTAAATGACCTGGAAAGCTAAGGATTTTGGAGGCTTGTAATAACAGTCTAATGGTGATTTGATGGCAGGGTCATTAGCAGTATCAAAAGGATGAGTAGCAGCCGAGTTATAAAAAAAAAAAGGTCTCCTGTGTCGGTCTATTTTCGTCCCTATGAGCACATCTGAACACGTGCCTTTAAACTGGGACACAGAAACCCTTCTTTAACCCCTGCTGCCATCCGGCCTGCAGCAGTACAGTACAAGCAGAGGGCTCTGCTGTGTGTAGAAAACACCGCATGCGCTCCGATACATATTGATATACGCTTTCCTTAGTTCATGTTCTGAACGTCATTTTGTTTTATTTTTTAATTGGACAGGAGCAATAACGCCATCTTTCATCCCTGACGGCACAAGGCTGATGGGATAACAATTAATCTCGATGACGGACAACTTGTGTTTAATTGACTCCGAGCTGCTGTGTTGTTTTTTTTACCCCAGCAGATTTGACGGATATTTGGGTACGTCGTGCGTACCTGCCGTCCTGACCTTTTACCATCTCGCCCAGATTTACTCTGATCTGCCACTGCGATAATAAACTAGTTCAAGCCGGCTACAAAAAGCTCAATTGTCTGCAATCTTGCCCGTTCCTTTAATACCTTGATGTAGTGAGTAAATATTATAAGCGAAACATTATCTTTTTTTTTTTGCCTCGTGATGGTCACAGTCGACCACCACTCATTCTTCTTCGCCACGTCGCTTCGTGTTGTAGTCTAATACTAACATACTAACAAAGTTGGCAAAATACCAGCATAGTTGAACCATTTAGCATTTCGTACCGCTTATTCTCCTCGCCTGTTTTTTTGTTAAGTTCCTTCTATTAATGAATCATTTCTTTGGTCTCCACTCTCCGTCTAGATGCCTGTGGTCTGTCGGACGTGGCGCACGTGGAGGGTCTGCAGGAGAAATCCCAGTGTGCTTTAGAGGAGTACGTGAGGAGCCAGTATCCCAACCAGCCGAACAGGTTTGGAAAGCTGCTGCTCCGCTTGCCTTCCCTCCGCACCGTCTCTTCCTCTGTCATAGAGCAGCTCTTCTTCATCCGCCTGGTGGGGAAAACGCCCATAGAAACTCTGATCAGGGACATGCTGCTGTCCGGGAGCAGCTTCAACTGGCCGTACATGCCCATTCAATAGAGGAGAGGGGCTGCGGCGGCGCTAAGGTCAGGAAAAGGTCCCACACCTCAGATCAAGTCATTCCGGTGCGACGTGAAATCGCTTGTTTTGCTTGGAACAAGGGGAGAGAGAGAGAGAAAAAAAAAACTGCCAGTGGATTGAGATAATTGCAGGTAATTCAAACGTTAGAAAAATATCTGAATTCATAATTTTCTTATACTACGGACCAACTGCCATTTCCCCCCGAGGAGTTCTCTGTCTTAACGCTGCATTGTGTCCCTGTGTGAATCCTGCAATGAATTAACCTTTTTTTGCTGATGTTAAACGATTTGTCCCCCACTGGCAGAATTTTTTTTTTTTTTTTTTTTTTTACTTGTTCAAGGAGAAACAACTTTTCATTGGATAAAAAAATGACTGGTTATGACAGACTTTTTTTTTTTCTCGCAACGTGGAGGCCACTCACAGTCTATGGTTTTGGGATAACAAACAATATTTATTGGACCCTGTGTGTATATTTATCGTGCTTGTAAATTATGTTTTTGCTCCTTTTTAAAAAAAAAAAATGTTTTCCGCATTTTTGCCCCAGCCAGTGAGAAAACGGCAGGGATTGTTTTGTGTTGATCTGTTGTCCTTTTTTTGTAGTTTTTTTTTGTGTTTGTTTTCATACCTTCCAGACATGGCACTTTGAACATTTCAGAAAGAGTTAACGCAGACATTTAAAGCCCAATGTCAACTGACTTTAACCTATATTTGCTCAACTGTGTACAGACCGAACGGTGAGATTAATGCTCTGTTTTAGTTACTTTGGAGTCTGTTCGCATTGTCGACGTACAAAGAACACAAAGACAAAGAGCGAAGAAACATTTGGAAAATGCACTTCTCGTGATCAGTGTTAGGCTGCGCCAAGTAATGCTTTACTCCCTATATAGTAATATCATTACTTTATTACATTATCCTTACATATTTTAGTTAATATTGCCCTGCAGATTTTATTATTTCCACAATGTTTAATGCCTACTCTTTTTACCCTCTAAAAACTATTTTTAAAAGCAGTTTTATCCCGTTTATTTCTCATGCAGTTTGGGAATGTTGCCATTTCTCATCGTAAGAGATGACGACAAGAAGCTGAACGTGAGCTGTACACGTTAACCCGACATTTTCATATTTAGAGGGGCCAAAAGGGGGTTAAAATCATATCGTAAACTTGTTTCAAGGGAAAGTAATGGTGTTACTTTACTGGGTTAACGATAAATGCATTACAAGAAGTCACTAAATGAAAAGCGAGTCATTAATGTTGCCGGTTCTCCTTCACCTGACTGTCTCAGAGAGATTTTTAAGAGCACCGGAGCGGCGTATACTGTAACGACAGCCTCTTAGCGGGATACACAAACTTTACACAAGTTCCCAGCTCAATTAACAAATCTATTTCCTTGACATTCATATGAGCCCATGCCACTTACAGGCACAATAAACCACTGCAGGGTATTGCTGAACAGAAAGTGTGAGTGAATGTGTGTGCATGCGTCTGTGAGTGTGTGTGTGTGTGTGTGTGTATTTGTATTTTCTTCTTTGACAACCACTCTGATGTACTGTGAAAGCATATTGGTTAACATATTGGTACCGTATTAAATTATAACTCAAGATTTATAAATAAAGTGTATTTGGTTTATTTTGCCATTCCAATTCTATACGTTGTTTCTGACTGTGTGTGTTAGTACGATCTGGAGCCTCTGACCGCCACAATGTCACTCACGGACATTTACATCACACGAGCTGCTTCCTCTGGACAGGCCTGTACGACTTTACAATGTTCCATTGCAGACCTGCAATTTGATGTCTCCACAGTCATGCTCCAGGGGCTTTTTGATCGGCTATGAAACATATTTCAAAAACGCACACCTTTGACCCTGCATGCCAGATGTATTTACATTTATCTGTTTATTTGCAAGCAGACGCTCACTCTTTTAACATCCATGGGACCAAATTGATTCTTTTGCATATTAAAATACAATTTAAAATGTTGAAAAAAAGAAGAAAATCGATAAATATGTTCTTATAGGGAGTAACCCACAAATAAACAAACAGTAGGAAACTATATATGTTTTATACAGACCAAAATGTGTTTTCTGCTCAGTTAAACCAGCATGCTTGTCCCTAGTTAACACCTCTTAACAAACAGGGGTCTCTTTTTGTCTTGTTATCAAGCTTATAGCGTTCATTCATAAAGGTGGTTTAAACTCGTCATAAGACAAGAGAGCAGAATGAAACCCGGAATGATAATCATTTCTGTGTTGCCAGATTGGGGAGGACAGAGAGGATTAAAGCAGCTTCTTTGCTTCTTAGCGGACAGAGAGCTAATGAGGGGCCCCCGAGTGCTCTGTCACAACAGTTTACCCTGAGGAGGATGAAGCTGGGCGCTCCACGGCCCCTGGGTGTTCTGGGCCATGGGGCCAACGTAAAACAATGGAGCGTTTTCCCACACACGTATATACGCAGGGTCCGAGACAAGAAAATGCCAAGGAGTATGTCGGGGAGCGGCGGAGGAGGGAGAGCGTGTTGCTCCTCTTGAGCAGCAGAAAAGTGCAGCAGCGTTTCTCAAATGGAGTTCCGCTTTCCTCCGCGCACGTATCGCGTAGTCGGTCCGTGTCGTCCGCAAGGGAGCGCCTGGTGTCTGCGCGCGCAGCAAGGGTTCGCACTCAGCCAATCAGCTTTCAGGAAGGAAACGCGCCGCCAATCAGATCGCGTTTGAGATTCTTTTTATTTATTTATTTATTTCTTGCTCATCGTTCTTTATTGTGTCAAGTGGAGACGAACTCTTCAATCGAGAGGCGAGTGGTCAAGTAATAAAATACACTTAAGCAATGAAATGTTTATCCCCTCAAAATAAATAAGTAATTATATATATATATATATATATATATATATATATATATATATATATATATATATATATATATATATATAGACATCTCTCTCTCTCTCTCGCTCTCTCTCTCTCTCTCTCTCTCTCTCTCTCTCTCTCTATATATATATATATATATATATATATAATTATTATTATAATTAATTAATAAGCATATTTTATAATATATATAATATTGTATAATGGTGAAACAAATATTTTTGCTGAACTATTTTCCGAGCAATACATGACACAAGGTTTAATGTATAAAGTTAGTGTATCGTGAGTGTTTCTTCTTCCGTGTTATATAAGCAGAAACCACTCCTGAAGTTTTAGCATTTTACAGCAAAAACACAATGCAATATAATTATGGCAACGACAACTGCATTTTAATAAACAAGAACCGTTTCATTGCTGGGACGTGGCTGCTGTCCTGTCGTTCATGTGTGAGGTGAATAACTGGCTCTTGTAACATTTATCACTCGTACGTATATTTTTAAATGTTTAGAAACAACTTTAAATGAAACGCAATGGCCATTATATAAATCCAGGAGGTTTTAGATCAATTTTGATCGAAGTTAAATGGGGGTTACCTCTTTTTATTAACTTCATCTTTGCCTTTTGTGGAGCGAAGATGCAGTTTCGCAGACTTGAAAATACTTAACGTCGTTATGTTGTAGTTCAATCCACATCGTCATTTATTATTTGTATTTATGTATTTTTTTTCATCGTCTTTCACTATTTTTCTGAAGGTGAGCGGCTCACTGTGGGCACGTGCGTGTTCATATGTCTAATAGGAAACATACAACGTGAAAAAAAAAGCCCTGGCAATCATTTTAGAGCTCAGAAATAAAGTGTTTGTGTTATTGTTCGACCAAGAGTTGTGGCTGTAATGAGGCATTATAGGCTAAATATACTCAGATATAAGTAACATATCTTATCGATAATACATAAGTTTTATTAAATTCAATGATTATAATATAACTATATGTATTGATACGAATGCTACACTATTGCTTCGATACATCAAATTAATTTTACTCCAGATTTCCCTGAAAACCATCCGATACACTTCATTCCTCGTTCAGCTGCTGTTTAAAGTCCAAAAAGACAACTTTTCTTTTGAATTTTTTTTTTCTCATTGTTTTTGAGCGATTTTTTTTCTTCTCTTTTTTTGGTCTTAAGTTTCGATTTTTAAAAGCAAGTCTGAATGAAAGAAAAACAATTATTTAATTTCCATTATATATATATATATATATATATATATATATATATATATATATATATATATATATATATATACACACACACACACACATATATACATACATATATACATATATACACACACATGTGTTGAGTTACTGATTATATAAAACAAAATAAAACAAAGCGCAGCTTTAGTTTCAAAGTGGGGAAAACAACAAGCCAATGAAAATGATAATACATAATACATTCACCGGAAATTCAGATAGTATTTAGAAGAAGTAAAAGTATGTTCTTACTTCATGGTATTTATTCTCCATAAATCCTTTGATCGTTCTATTTATTTATTTATTACAGTGGAATTGCACACTTTTTTTTAAAAATGTGTCTGCGTGTCTTTCATTTACGATCCTGGACCTCTTCACATGTATATATTCATGTATTGATTGATTTATGTGATGCCTTACTCTCAATACTCATCGACTTCTCATGTTTTTCGCTGGTATTGCGTTGCATGAGGTTGTGACGCGTCGCCGCGCTGAACTTTGTCCTGTTGGGGAATTAGTTGCCTGCATGACGGAAGCTACACATGAGCCAACCCCCTTTAATCATATCTATTTCAGACTGGAGCTAAACAACCAGAATCCTCTTTCCTCAGACACACATCAAGTTATTTTCTCCTTCGTCCTCAAACCCTCCTTGCCCTCCTCACCCTCACCTCTACGTCATCGACTCGACACAAAACAACC